>NC_061096.1:67292452-67354952 GCF_015104395.2 Macrobrachium nipponense
CTCCGTGGGTGTCCAAGAAATCTCGCGGACGACAAAAGGGATCTCTCTGGGCGTCTACCAGCTAGCAAAGTCCCCTTGGAAGAGGACGGGATCTTAATTCCCACTTCCGATTTGGTCTCATACCAAATGCCGCCTCTCCCACTCAGCTTGAAGGAGGAAGGGCGAAAGTCGACTTGCCCTGATCCTTCCGACGTTCCATCCAGTCCTGCAATTTCTTGAATGCTTTCTTAGTGGATAAGGAAGTCCTTCATCTCCACCACTTCCGAAACCTTGCACCCGACTTCGAAGAGGAAAACTGAGAGGGCGGAGACTTAGGAGCTGCAGCTGGAACTTTTCCCCAAACAAGGAACGTAAAAGTCGTACCAGCACCTTGAGTCGGAAACCGACGAAGCTGACGGCTGTTCTCCTCTACTGAGTCAGCCGGACTACTATGTTCTCCTTCCTCCCGAAGAGGCAAAGGAGATAGGACCTCTGGAGAGGGCGTGCGCCCCGCGGGTCTAGCCTTCAACAAAGGCTTCCGAGGAAGACTAACATCCGCCTCTTCAAGCGACCGACCTTCTGTCGATCTTTAGAGCTCGACCACGAAGAGCTTCCTGACCTCGCTGCGCGTCCAGAGAGGAAACTCTAAGTCTCTCTCGAGGGAGCGTCCTTACGCTTGACGCTCAAGCGTCCAGCTTTCGCTTTCAAAAGCGCCTTCTGAGCGCTCTCAAAAGCCTTCTCCACAGCCAAAGCGTCAAAACAAAGCCACCCGACGAGCGTCCTGCCGAGCGTCTTCAAACGCTCCTCCAAGGCGTCCTGTCGAGCGTCCTCCAAGCGTCCTGACGCGCGGGTGGAGACAGCGACGAACGAGGAGACAGAGAAGGAGACTGCCTCGTCCTCTTGACAGGCAGTCTAGCGTCCTTCCGCCGCTTAGGCTAACTAACTGCTGCTGGGCGAGTCTTCCGGCCATTAGGTCGACAATTGGTCTTGGAGCGACGCAAGAAAAACTCTTCGTAGGTGAAGAACGAGAGAGGTGAAGGGCTGCGCCTGCGAGAAGACGAGGGGCGGGGGGACGCCTCCTTCCTTCTCACAGGAACAGCAACCTGCTCTCTCCGAGGCGCGCGAGAAGCGCTTCTCAGCGTCGTCCTCGGACGAACGTCCTACCTCTCTTCTGAGGAGGAAACGCGTCATACGACGCAGGCGATGACCGCAACGAGAGCGGAGAGAGGGGACGTAAAGCTCCTCCCTAGGAAAAGTCCTTTTCAACGGACGTGAGTCACTCCGAGCGCTCCACCCCTTGCGCGGGGAGGGCGCCTCGGAGACGAAAAACAGTCCTTTAGGATGCGAGCCTGAGCACGCTCCTTGGCAGCCTGGGAAGTAGCAACAGGTCCTGCCGAAGGACGCCAGATCGGTGGGGAGCCCCCGTAACCCTCTTGCGGCTTTCGACATGCCCACTCCCTGAGGTCTGGGAGTCCGACAGAGGTCTAGACCTAGAGGGCATTATGGGGCCGATCTGACGCCCCCCCCTCCACACACTAGGGGCACGATCACACACTTTAGTCGACCGTTTTCAAGGGCCAACACTTTGGACTCTAGAGTGCGCAATGACTCTAGAATCAGAGAAAGGGCATTACCTTCTCCAGACACAGAACTAGGGCCCTCAGGCAACAACACAGGATTAGGTTGAAGCAAATTCTACTGGTGTTAATATAGGCGAAATGTTACTTCCCTTACCTTTCGTAGAACCGCTTTTAGAGGAAGACCTCCTGATCCTATCGCGTTCTAGCTTACGCCGATAGGATTCATACACCTTCCATTCATCCTCAGGTCAAACTTTTGCTTCAATGCAACGATCAACTAGCAAACAAACATGCCCCCTACACCCCATACATACTGTGTGGGGGTCTACCGATGATTTCGGTAGCCTCACCTTGCAATCACTCCTCACCACACACTCTGAAGCTCACTGAACTTGATCCCGACATCACGTTCATACAAAAGCCAATCCAAAATCCAAAAACAGTCCACTATCGCGTATGCCAATCCAACAATCCAGAGTCAAAACCAAAAGTCAATCCAGATACTTATAACGAGTTAAATCCAAAAAAAATCCTGGGCGGAGGTCTGTAAACAGGTGTTTACCGACCGGCGACGATATGAATAGAAAATGGGAATGGTTCCTGATATCCGCCTCCCAGCGGCGGAATGGGTACTACACCTGCCGCCCACTGCGTGTGCCGCGAGTTTTGAAATTCTGTCGGCCTTCGGAGAATACAGCTATATATATATATCTGCCAGTAAGTTTCATGAACAAATTTAGTTTAACTTTACTTTCAAAATGTTTATTTAATTCATGTCTATTATCCCTTTTTTGCAACCAATTAACCCCCCCAAAATTACAAATGTTTTCGGATGTATACTTACAAGCAGACGACGTGAGAATGACTCATCGTTGCCAATCTAGTGGAGCGTCACACATACGCCGATGCATTTACAAACTGTTTCGATGAATTCTAGTTGTCATAGTAATGCAGTAATGATAAAATTGCTGTAATATGTACGTATATATAATACAAATAGATACGCTAATTTCACTTATTTCCCCGGTTTTGTGTAAGTCTTATACCTAGTTTGGAGGGTAAACACATACCAATTGACAACACTGATAAACAATTGAAGAGCGCAAAATGCCGTAGTCCCGTTGAATAAGTGCTGGTAAGAGGTTGGTTTACGATTGTTGTGATGAAAGTGCCCCAGCGTCTATGGGTACAAGTGGTGTGCAGATTTAGCACAGGAAATGGGAAGTTTGTTGACACAAGCAAATCCGTAAACATCAAGATGGCGTCAATCTTCGAAGCATTTTTAGTTGTAAGTAAAAATTTCTAAAGTGTTTTGGTGAGATTTCCACTGCCGTAGCCACCCTTTTCACTACCCTCTGTTTAAATCTTAAAATTTGGCCTTAATTTCTAACTTTGGAGAAAATACTTACTTCGAAAGGAGAGTAGAGGTCTTTAACTCCGTTTCTCACCAACAACAAGTCGCGACTGATGCCCATCTCCGGTGTCAGGACGCGTTATAATGTACTTTTTTGGAGGGTGGCAAGCGTTGATTGTAGGTGGCCTGTTTGGCCTGCTGTGATGTTTTACCCTAGTTTGTATGGGGCTTTCATATATCACATTATGTTGACAAAACTTCAGTCTTTTAAATGGTATGCTTAGAGTTGCAATTGTATTCTTGTTTCACCAATTAAATAGGGTAGAACATCACAGCAGGCCAAGCAGGCCACCTACAATCAATGCAAGCCACCCTCCGAAAAAGTACATTATAACTCGCGTCCTGACACCCCCGAGATGGGCATCAGTCGCGACTTGTTGTTGGTGAGAAACGGAGCTAAAGACCTCTACTCTCCTTTCGAAGTAAGTATTTTTCTCCAAATTTAGTTGAATTAAAGGCCAAATTTTTAAGATTTAAACAGAGGGTACTGAAAATGGCGCCCACGGCAGTGGAAATCTCACCAAAACGCTTTAGAAATTTTTACTTACAACTAAAAATGTTTCGAAGATTGACGCCATCTCGATGTTTACGGAGTCGCTTGTGTCAACAAACTTTCCATTTCCTGTGATAAATCCGCACACCACTTGTACCCACAGACCTGGAGCACTTTTATCACAACAATCGAAACACGATTTCTCACCAACACAAGCCAGGCGTAAACAGCTGTTTGGGTAGAAGATGACGAGAAGCGTGCTCTTGGCTATTTTTAAATAAGTAAAACATCAATATTTTACATATTTATGATGATTAATTTGAAAATATTCGTTATTGAAAAAGTAACTCGACTCTGACTCAAATTTAAGTAATTATTTTTCTGAATTAGAACGTTCTTTCAAGTTCTGTATTATGACGTCACGACATCTTGACTTTCGTACCTATTGTAAATAATTGCTATACTCAACTGTCATTGCAGAACAGTTTACCAGTTATTCATGCAGATTGTTATCAGCTATACATGTAATTGTTATAATCGTAATGCGCATATATATCTTTATTATTTACTTTTTGATATGAAGATGTTTTACTGCTGGATTATCGCCGTAGTGTGACGCAATCGTTTTCGGTGCCATGGCCTCTGTCTGTTTTCGCACCATAAAGAAAATTATGGGGCCGAATTTGCAATGACCAGAAAGTCGTTAAAAGAGGAAAGTTAGCATTGAGGGGCATATGTTTTTGACTGAAAATACAAATTTATTCATAGCTAGCTTGTAAAAATACTTTGGTTATAAAAACTTGATTGACAACTAAGCAGCATGTCTACTATGGTGTTTCAGAGGGACAGTGCAAGCACGTTTTTGGGCAATACCTATTTCTGTAACGAACACTCTTAACAGAACGAGATTTTGCTATAGTGCATTACACCCAGTGCCTTAATTTGATAAGGGATCCAGTGAATCACTAATCGTAAAGAATAACGACACTTGTCCTTGTACCAAGAGACAAAAAACTCCATTATGCAGAAATGGATACGAACACGCGTATAAAGCTCCACCTACCCTCTCCCCAACACCCCCCCCCCCTCCACCGCCATCCCTTTCTTCTTCGTTCTCAGCACCTTCCTTTCTCTCTCTCTCTCTCTCTCTCTCTCTGTTGCCATTCGGTATGTGTTGACCCTCCAAACTGGGTATAAGACTACACACAAAACGTTGAAATTGGTGAAATTAGGCTATGTATTGGAAGTATATATACATAAATATTAAAGCAATTTTATCATTATTGCATTACTATGACAACTAGAATTCATGGAAAACAGTTTATAACCTGTTAAGCGTCACCCACGTAATAATACGTTTACCGCGATCTACTCGGGTAGCGCCTTCAACGGGATATTACATTCAAGACTTTAACTGTGCTTGTCAAGAACCGTCAGCCCCGTAATAATACGTTTACTCGTATAGAAAGTGTAGGAACATCATTTGGTAACACTCTAAGCACATGGGAAACTTATTTCCAGCCTGGCAACTCTTTCCTGGTGGTCGCTTATGCTAGAAAACTGCCTGTCCCTGTTGGTTTTCTTTCAATACGCTTTGGGCGTTTATCGAGACAAATTGGATTTCGCGTCTTTCACAATGAATGTCCCAAAAGAGGAGGCATATGTCTTCAGGTGAGATCAATCAAATACTAGATGAGGAGTGTGATATTGATAACCTATTTGATGATGAGAGCTCTAGTTCTGAATCCTCCAGTGATGATACAAACTTTCTTCCAATTGCGGGAGTGAAGATGACTTTTCTTTGCCGAGTGGACTGGACTCCGAGAGAAGAGAGAGAGCAGAAGAAGAGAGAGGAAGAGGAGGAGAAGAGAGAGAGAGAGAGAGAGAGAGAGAGAGGAGAGAGAGAGAGAATTTCCTACAGTTAATTACAGTATGAATAACAAGCATAAAAATCAATATTAACTTGAAAAACTATCATCAGTGCTATGATCGCTGATTACAAAAAAAGCGTGACGGTAGTTAGCAGCGAGCTCATCAGGGGCGGACGCTTAACAGGATAATAATGGAACGGCGTATGTGTGAAGCCTCCACTAATGTGGCAACGATGATTTTGCCATTCTTAGCATGCAAACATTAAAGGTTACATTTATTTCTGGCATACGATTATTCAAAGAAATTCAAAAATACTAATAAAGACTGAAATCAATGAAAAGTGCTAGCAAAAACAAAAAAGCAAAAAAAAAAAAAAAAAAAAAACGTATTCGTTCCTCTATGGTTTTCGGCAGCCAGATGTACAAAAAACGTTAGAAACATTTGAGTTTATCTACTTTAGAAATATCTGTAATTTTTCGGGGTAATTTGGTTGCAAAAAAGGGATAATATACATGAATTAAATCAAAATTTTTAAATAACAAAGTAAATTTAAACTAAATAACTAGTAAAGTAAACAGTTTAGGGAATAAAACTTTGCAGTTTCGTCGTCTGTCGTCGTCTGCTGTTCGAAATTGTGTTTATGGCGCGCGCGCTTAGAAACCAGGAACAGCAACGGGTTTAAAGTGCAATGTGGAGTGAACTGAGACCGAAATGTGTATAATAACAATCAAATAAACACTGTGGAGTTTCAGTTGTGATGGCAGTAAGGATAAAAAACCGCCGATTACAAGGTAAGAATGAATTCAGTTTCCGAACCATAACCCCGGGAATAACAAGTTTCATACTTTCACTAATATAGGCAACAAAATGTTGTTTTATTGTGCTGATTACAACTGCAATCTTGAGTAAGATCAATAAACGTTACATATATACGCTAACATTGTTCAAATGAGTGCTGGGAAGGCTGGGGAAAGATGGTGGCCGTCACTGATGAGAACCGTCCATGCAAAACGTAGCCGCCATATTGGATTTCAAAACTGCCTTGAAAACATATTTTACGAAGAGCTCACATGCTTATTTTAGTTCGTATGGGGCTTTCATATATCACAATATGTTGACGAAACTTCAGTCTTTTAAATGGTATGCTTAGAGTTGCAATTGTATTCATGTTTCACCAATTAAATATCGAGTGAATAAGACCCGTCTACCGTGATGAGGGTTGGCCTGTCGTGATGTTTCCCCCTATAGAGTGAATAAGACCCGGCCAGCGTGATGAGGGTTGGCCTGCCGTGGTGTTTTACCCTAAGACCTGTCCACCGTGATAAGGGTTGGTTGTCGCTGGTGTTTCCCCCCTACATTTGCGTCTCTAAACCGGGAATTGAGTTTCGGACGACGTAAACCTCCGAGGCCGTTTCCCCCCACCCAAAAACTCGCCGTTTCCCACTGGGTTCCCCATTACCGTTTGATGTTTTTCCTATGCTTTCTTTCCACAAGGTCAACTACAAAATTGTTGTTCATAACAATTATAACGTTCCCAAACTGCAGTATACATGTAGATAGATAATTTCTGATTTTTTCCCACGAATACCTATCGTCCACGGATAGGCTACTACCTAGTAGTAGCTAGGCTAGGTAGTTAGGTACTAGGTAGTACTAACATCTTCCAACAAATCTTACCAAATCAGCCATTGTCCATATCCGGCACAGAGTCGTTCCTATTTCTCCCTCAGACGGATGACACTTCTCTTGATTCTTGGCATTTTGTAAATAGTGCGTAATAATGCTCTAGAAACGATGAAACTCGGATGAGGAAATGACACAAATTCGTCACACCGTACAAGAGATTGGTCTGACCAAATCACACAATATCGTTTATGGGTAAAGGTGACGCTGTTACACAGTACTGTTACCTACGCTTACATAATTGCATTTATCTGAAAATGCTTAATCAAAATATGTCAAAACATACAAAATATTATATGCATGCATGTTACCATCGTACACATGTGATACGACGATGACGAGTTCAAAATATCAAGATACATAGATAATGATATCAATGATTTCATATTTTTTTTGTACAGAACGTACTAGCCCTAATTGAAGAAAATGGATAATATTAGTGGGACACTAACGTATATTTCTCAACTTTCTACTATTCAATATTTGCAATCTTAATCACATTGAGCGACAGTTTGTAGCTCTCTGTTGCTCCGAGGGCGATATCGAGGTCAATAGATACATATTTGTTCTGATATGATATTTTAGAGAGAAAGAGCCAGTTTTTTTTATCGTAGATAATGTGTAGTATTCTAATAGGGGAGAAAAGTATATTTCTCACTTCCACCTAAAAGTCACAGACATTTTGCGACAATTATTCGCTCTATGCCACTCACAGGCCAGTAGAGGCGTTGAATAAATGTGTAAAATAACCCACCATTCTTTTTTTGCAATAATACTTTAACACATGTTTATTTAGACATTATATAGTTCAAATCCACCAATAACTAAAAATCGATATATCGAAAATCGACTGTCGCCGTCGCAGCCAAGACCACTCGGTGGTCTTGCCCAGCCCCTAAGTAGAAGTCTGGTCTTTCAGGGCACTGTATACAACAAAGACGTCTCTTGTATTTTGGTCCATTTTCCATTCAAAATCGCCGTTTACCTGGTGTACAAGGATTCCGTGGTCTCATGTGTCATAATACAGTGAGGATTTAAGTTATAGTATAACAGAAAAAATTCGATCTCAAGTCTCCCCCTTGAAACGTATTAGCTGTATTTTGCGCATGCGCACTAAGATATAAATGACTTGACCATGACGTCAAACGAGGGAGCGGCTGCATTGTCGCCAAGTTTGAGATTCAAAGAAATTCAGGAGGAGAAGTGTCGGCAAATATTATTTCTGATTATTCAGAATTGCGAACAGAGATAAAGATCGCCAAGCAATATTCGATCTCGATGAATTACAGGGAACCATTTCTTTCTATTCCCTCGAAAGTTTAACGAAAGGCCAACTGCATAAGAAATGTCGGAAACTCGGGATAGGTGTGGGGGTAACGAAGAAAGAACTCTTAGAAAAATGAATGGTGTTTAAATCAAGCGGAACCTCTAATAACTGCTGGAAACTTATCCACAAATGGTTACTGACGGGAACAAACTCTGATCTATCTCAGCGACTGGAAAAGTTCATTCATGAGACTGCTTCGAACTTTTGCCCTGTGAATGAACGTTTGGACATTAAGAACAAAGAACTTGAAATTCTCAAGAATTAACTACTTATAGCCGAGGAGGAGATCTTGGAACTGCAGGACAAAGTTCGATATCTTGAAGCCACAACTACTATAGATACTTGTACGATATGTTCTTCGGCCATGCGCTGCCGAGCATGCATCCGTTATTGGTAATTCTGTATACGCTGTTGCGAGTCAGTTGGCTCCCGAGTATCCTGTAATAAAGTCCAGTCTCCAGGACGTTGTGTCATTGCAAACCAACATGGCGCAGTGAGTAGGATAAGGACCAAGCCATGCCCCAGATACGTCGATCACCCCAGCCACGGCGAGGCGTGGCTCAACTGCAATGCCAAAGGGCCTTGTCACAGGCCGTCATGCAAGCACAGACGTTATTTGCAGACCAGCAGCGTGCCATCCGTTCCCTTCAGGATGCCCTTCCCGGTTCAGGAGCACGTGCTGGTAAAGTTCCTGTCTCTGCTGCCCCTGAGAAGTGTGAGGCGGTAATGTCTTCGGCAGCGTTCAGATCCTGGAGACGTTTCGATGACGTATTGGATTCACCTTAACAAGTTCCCGCCGCAGGATGTTGTCCTGCACATTAGGCTCAACTGTGTACCGGCGTTGCAACGTGCACTGGACGCTCGGTATTCAGATGCCAAATGGAATGCCCTCGCCCCAGACGCGGCTCTGGACGCCATCGGGAATATTGTGTTGCGGTCGTCGAATCAGGCAGTTCAGTGGTCTGAATTCTTTGCCCTCGCACAAGGGCGCGAGGAGTTGGTGAGCGACTATTGTTCGAGGTGTGCTCAGAAGGCCACCGACTGTGATTTTGAGTGTCCCAAATGCGGGGAGTGTTTAATAGAGTACATGCTGTTGCGGAAAATAATGGTAGGCCTCAGTGACCCTGTATTAAAGAGGCATGTTTTTCAGGCATGTGAGACATTTAAGAGTGTCGATGCCCTTCAGGCACTGTGCTGCACTTTCGAAGCTGCACGCCAAGATGTTGAAAGTGTCCCGCGCGTCGCTATCAGTGAGAGGGGGTCTGCTGGCGCCTCGAGTGATGACGTCACAGGCATTGATGACGTAGAGCCAGACGTCGCGGTGTTGCGCGGCAATTCCAATGTGAAGCGTTGCGGAAATTGTGGGGGGCGCCATCCCCTTTGGTCGAGTGTCGTGCCCAGCAAGAGGTATTGAACGTGCCACGGGTGCCAAAAGGTAGGGCACTTCAGAAAACGCTGCAGGAACACGAAGAAAGCGCCGCTTGCCTCGAGTTTAGCGATTGTTGCAGACACGCACCTCTCCCCCCACCCCACGATCAAGGCTTGTGTTTCCCATAGAAACGGGAATTCAGTATCCACACTCGTCGTAGCAGACACAGGAGCACAGATCTGCGTTGCCGGACCCACGATTCTCTCAAGACTGCAAATAAATTCACTGGAGTTGCAGCCGCGAGCAGGTCTGAGGGACGTAGCTAATCTCCGAGTGAGATGTCTTGGATCAACGGCATGCTTCATTGATATAGGTGGGCGACGCACGAAGCAGGAGGTTTATTTCTTTTGTGCCGACGGCCAAGAACTTCCTATATATCGCTGATGCTTTGTAAGGAGCTGGGAATAGTCCCCCCTGACTTCCCCTCACCCCTTACCACCTCTCGTTGCATCAGCTGATGTGCTTAACGAAGACGTCGCACGGCCTAACTCCCCCAAGACAATGAAGCCAGCCACCTTACCCATCCCACCTGTGGAGGAGAATATACCGAGACTTGAGGAGTGGTTATTACGGCATTTCTCTTCAACAACCTTAATACAACCAGGGAACCGTTACCTGTCATGATGGGCAAGCAGCACCACATCCATTTGTTGCCTGATGCCTGCCTTATGCCTGTCACACGCCCGCGACAATCCCTAAGATTGGGAAGAGGAGGTCAAGGCTCAACTTGACGAAGGACGTTCGGAAGGGCGTGATAGAACCAGTCCCAGTGGGGGATGCAACGGAATGGTGTGCAAGAAGACGGGTCAACCTCGCCGCACAGTAGACTTCCAGCGCCTCAACGCCCACTGCCTTCGGGAAACTCATCATACACCGGCACCCTTCGACATGATTTCAAGCATCCCATTCATACGTACAAGACTACGGCGGACGCCCACTGGGGTTTCCATCAAGTGGAATTGGACGAAGACAGCCGCCCGCTTACGACCTTTATCACTCCATGGGGACGATACCGTTATCGTAGAACACCCATGGGGTCACTGTTCGGCGTTCGGACGCCTACACAAAAAGGTTTGATGATGCCCTGCAAGACATCACCAGAAAGCATAAATGCATTGACGACACTTTGCTATACGATCACAGCATTGAAGAGGCGTTCTGGCATGTATATGAATTCCTGTCAACGTGTGCCTCTGCAGGTATCACACTCAAGCCCGAGAAGTTTAAATTCTGCAAGAGAGAGGTCACTTTCGTCGGTTATTACTGGGATGGGAGTCATACAAACCCGCAGACGAACGACTAGACGCCATTCGTAACTTCCATATGCCAGAGAAGCCCTCCATCACGGATATTAGGTCGTGGTTCGGGTTCGTGAATCAGTTAGCTCCCTTCCTTGCAACGGCGCCCATCATGGAGCCCTTTAGGGACCTCCTCAGAAAGCCCACTGGACAAAAAACGTTTACTGGGATATCAGCTACGTGACAAACTCCGGCAGGCACAGGAGGTCATCTGTCAATTAGCCAAGGACGGCTTGGCATATTACGACAAAACACGCCCTACGACGATAATGACGGATTGGAGTAAAGAAGGTATCGGGTTCGTAGTCCTTCAGCGGAGTATTGTATTTGTCAGTCAAACTGACAGCCCCTTTTGTTGCAAGGGCGGCTGGCGCCTTGCCCTGTGTGGTAGTCGACACCTCACCTCCTCTGAAGCTGGGTATGCCCCCGTAGAAGGAGAAGCCCTGGCAGTTACCTGGTGCTTGCGGAAGGCCAGGCTGTTCCTACTTTGGGTGTTTCCTAATCTCACCATCATCACGGACCACCGTCCTCTCGTCAAGCTGCTGGGTGACAGAGCCCTCAAGGACGTCATCAACCGAGATTATTCAACCTGAAAGAGAAGACACTCCAGTTCAAGTTCCACATGAAATACCTGCCCGGAAAAAGGAACACTGCCGCGGATTTTCTTTCAAAGTACCCGACTGCGAGCACCCGCGAAGCTTCCGACGTGGATTTGGAGGACGACATTCACGTGGGCAGTGGCATGGTGCAACCGTGGCCGCCTTGGAACCGGATATCATCGTGTTGGATGAAGACTGCGTCAGGAGTGCCGCATCTAACGACCCTGTATATCAGCTCTTGCTTGCAAGGGTTTGCAGCGGGCGACTGGCCCCAACAGAAGTCGCAAGAAACTCGCTTGCCTTCGCCCCTTCTTCAGCGTTCCGCGGGACCGGCTAGCCATCAACCAGGATCTGGTGACATACTCAGTGGACCAAGGATGTGTTCGCTTGGTTATACCCGAGGATTTACGCCGCCAGGTAGCCGCTAACCTACACGCAGGACACCAAGGCCTCGACTCGATGCTTAGAAGGGCCAGGCAGTCTGTCTATTGGCCGGGAATAGAAGGGGACCTTCAGCATTGCCGTGCCTGATGTACTTCATGCAATGAACATGCCTCCTCACTGCCTCCTGAAGAAATGATACACACGCCGCCTGCGGAATATCCCTTCCAGCAAGTCGTCGCAGATATGTTCCAGATAGAAGGCAGTGTATACCATGGTGTATGCGGATAGACTAACAGGTTGGTTAGAAGTGGCTCATTTCCCCAATGGTGCCACGTCTAACAAATCAGTAATCACCTTCAATCATATTTCTCGCGTTGGGGAGCCCCAGAACAAATATCAACTGACGGAGGCACGAACTTGGCCAGCGAGGAGATGGAGGCCTTCTTCAAGAGATGGGGGGTCAAGGTCCGGCTGTCGTCGGCCCAGTATCCCCAGTCTAACGGCAGGGCAGAAGCAGCTGTCAAATCGGCGAAGAGGCTACTCCGGGAAAATACGTTAAAGGGTGGAGCCCTTGAGTCGGACAAAACGGCCCTGGCGATACTTCAGTATCTCAACACTCTCTCAGGGAAATTAACAAGTCGCCGTCTCAGCTTGCAACGGGTCGCAGCTGCGCGATGGGGTACCGACGGCCAGGAGACACCTGTTAGTAGACAGATATTGGGACGGCAGACCGATACGTCGAAGGAGTTACAAGTGGCAAGGTCGCAGGAGGCGATGCGCATCCCTGGCACTACCAGAAGACTGCCGCCCATCGAACTAGGTACCCATGTACGCATACAAAACCAAGCTACCAAGCAATGGGATCGAACGGGCATAGTAACAGAAACACAAAGCCCCATCGTCAGTTACACGTCAAGCTTAACGGGAGCGGCAGGCTGTCAAAAAGAAACAGATGACACCTGAGAGTCATCGCTCCGCCCTCTGGCACGCCCATGTCTCAGCACGAGTCCTCCGCAAACCATACCCCGACAGAACAGGGGACACGCACCACACAGGAGCCCAACGTCGTTGATAGGCCCAGAAGAGCCGCAGGTAAACCCAAGTGGCTCAAAGACTTTGTAGAGTGATGTTATTATCTTTTGTATGCAATTGCATCAGGAACTGATATTTCTTTTCAGAGAATTTATGTGTTTTATTTCGTTTTTGTGTATGCATCGAGAAGTTAGCTTTAATTTTTTGTTTCTTCTCTTGTCTCTCATTTCTCATTGATCTAAGGGCATTTTTCCCCTTTTTATTTTTTGTCATGTATAAGAATGTTCTTGGGGTGGGGGGGATGTACGATATGTTTTGTATTTTTCACCTTTTTATTTTTGCCATGTATAAGTATATTCTTGAGGGGGGGATGTACGATATGTTCTTCGGCCATGCGCTGCCGAGAATGCATCCGTTATTGGTAATTCTGTATACACTGTTGCGAGTCAGTTGGCTCCCGAGTATCCTGTAATAAAGTCCAGTCTCCAGGACGTTGTGTCATTGCAAACCCAACAATACTGAAGAACCTGCGTGACACCAGAGGAGCTAGGAAGATCCTACTGTTGGGGACTCAACGTTAAGGAACATCCGGGCAAGCGATTTGAGTACGGCCGTGGTTGAGTGTCGGGACAGTAGTTCGAACTGTAGACGAAGCTAATTTGGGTTTGTTAAAGAATGGGTTATAGACAATCTAAATTTTCCTATACATAAATGTATACTTTATGCTGGCATGGAAGACCTTATGGAAAAAAAATAGTAATATAAACGATAATATTCTTGATGGCTAAGATGCTCTTGTTGCTGAAATAAAGGACAAAAATGAAAATGTTTGTGTTTATGTTTGCGAACTGGTTCCAGACCTACATGGAAATCTCAATCGCGTTGAAATTTATAATTTGAAATTAAATGAATGGTGTTCTAAAAATGGCGTTTCATGTATAGGTACAGACTTGTTCTTTAAAATAGGCACAGGATATCTTGGCATAAGTTGTTACCCTTCAGTAAGAGAAATCTCTGGATGAGGAGTTATTAGGCTTGTTGATGCTATTATTAAATCATGTCCAGGTATCGCTAGTGATAACTGGTCAGTGATAAAGAATGAAAATGATGTTTCTTGTCACCAGTAAGAATAATGGAGCAATCCCCGAGGTCAATAGGTTTCATTTGCAAATTCACTCAACTTGAGAGAAACAGAAATAGAGATAATATATGTTTCATAAACAAACAGGCAGTCAGTCAGTCAAGGAACACTGTTAATGGTGGAATGTCTGGGAGAACAAATGACTTTTATCAGAATGATAACAATCACAGCGTAAATAGTCAGACCCCGAGAAAGAGATATGCGTCCGGGAAATTGGGAAAATCAATTCAATTATAATTCTCATTTTCATAAAGGGAAGCTAAATGGCTGTTATAACTGCTGTGAGTTCAATCACCATCCCCGTAGCTGCCGCCACGATCATCAAGCTGAGGAGCGGAACTGTAGAAAATGAGGTCATCAGAGTAAGCTCTGTCGAGAGGGTGTTTTCGTAGGTTAAGGGTCTGGCGATGAAGACGTAACCAAAGACGTAACCAAAGTACATCGAGAAAGGAAAACTATCTTAGTTATCGCGAGGTCCCTATTAAAATGTCCTGATGGATTAAAATTGTTGGTAGTTAACAAGAAGGCTATAATTTGTTTAGATGCGATGGTGGACGAGGTGGAGGTACCTGTATCTGTTAGAAATGACCTGAGATGTGTTCAAATGAAGAATATAATTCCGTCGTGTAAAGGATTCGAAGATGTCTGGGTGAAAATACAATTGCGCAAATTACCAACCATAATTCTGGGATCCCTTTACCGTCACCCAAATACTCCAGTAAATACATTTGATTACATACAGGATAAATTGCAGTCAGTATTAACGGAAAACCAAAATTTCATCTTATTGGGTGACCTGAACGATGATCAGCTGAAATATCTGTCTAAATTAAGCAAGATTATGAACTTATTAAATTGTGCTCAGGTCACTGATAAGCCCACCCGTATCAGCCCTTATTCAAAGTCTCTCATAGACGTTTTAATTACAAATAAAAAGGATGTAATAAAAAAGAGAGAGGTAGCTTCTTGTTCTCTCTCTGAAATTGATGTAAATAAACCAAAACGGAAAATGAGGTCAAAACATTTCGAAGCTTGAAGAATTAGACCCCTATGACTTTTTGTAATAAATTGATTGATGAAATCCCAGTGCTTAGTGGTATCTTAAATACAGACGACGTTAATAAAATGTTAAAATATTAACAAGTACATTGAAGTCATGTCTAGACTCTTGCGCTCCTATTGTTACTCGGGAAATTGCCAGACCACCAGCTCCAGGGATTACTGAGGAATTAAAAACTGACATGGAAAGAAAATGAGATCGATTAAAGAGAATTTTTGATCATTCGAATAGAGTCGACTATTTTGACGAGTATAATAGGTCCAAGAAAAAGGTAGCAACCTTAATTCGCTCAGCTAGAATAAATATCAATAAATAATTTTACGAATGTTAAGGAAATAAAGGCAAAACTTGGAAAGTAAGAGGAGAGATCATACCAAGTGAAAGTAAAGGTTCAAGGTTTATCAATGTTGGTGATCCTGTTGAATCAGCAAAGAAATAGAATGAATTCTTTGCCAAAGTTGGTCAAACCGTTTTTGAAGAAATAGAGACAAAATTTAGCTATTGTGAATTCCGATGTAGCCCCTCGCTCAACTACAAAACAATTATTTACGTACTTACGACTCCAACTTGTCAGCGTAGAAACTGTATTTATAGTAAAAAATCTAAAAAATAATAGTTGTGTTATAGATTAAATGAATAGCAAATTTCTAAAAGATTCTCTCCCTGTTTTAGTGTTTTACATAACTTATTATTAATACATCAATCGTGACTGGCATTTTTCCAAGGGATTTTAAGTAGCTCTTGTTTGCCCTATATTGAAGGGAGGCGATAGTGAAGATCCTGGACAATAATTATCGTCCTATTTCTCTTCTACCTTTTTTGTCAAAGGTCTTAGAAAAGAGTATAGTCAGTGACCAGCTGTATGAATACCCATCTGTTAATCACTTGTCAGATACACAGCATGGATTTAGGAGCCAAATGTTACATTTATATCCTAAATTTGTATTATATCTGTAATTCTAATAAAGTTTAGGAGAATTATTTTACTAATAATAATGCGTTTTTATGATAATATTTGATGTATCTAATGATTTTTATGTATAATACTTTTAATGGATATTTAGATATAAATATGTGTATATTACTTTAATCAGCAGAAGCTAAATTTTAAACAAACTGTAATATTGTGGAATAAAGGTATTATAATTGTTATTAATATTAAAACAGAGGAATATGAGCTATTTTGAGAGAGAGAGAGAGAGAGAGAGAGAGTTATTCAGCAATGTTTTACCACACAAAATGATTAAGAGAAATATATATAATAATATATATATATATATATATATCTATATATATATATATATATATACATATATATATATAGAGAGAGAGAGAGAGAGAGAGAGAGAGAGAGAGAGAGAGAGAGAGAGAGAGAGAGAGTTATTCACCAATGTTTTACCACACAAAATGATTAAGAGAAATATATGCTTGAGAGAGAGAGAGACAGAGAGAGAGAGAGAGAGAGAGACTTTTACAACCTATAAAAAAAAATCTATCCATCGTGAAGGTCGGCCTATCCTAGACTCATGAAGCCTCCTGGTAGAATTGCTATGCCTATTACGAGCTTAAATTGACTACAGGTAAAATTGGGTCAACTTTAATTAATCTAATTTAACGATTACGTAGCGACACCAATTGCTGTTGTCAACGGAAATAACGGGAACTGTTCGATATTAACAGATTACTGCCGGCGATGTGGAATCATAAGCTGTGCCAAGGGCTCGCTTTTGCCCAAAAGACGAAACTCCGCCCGCTAACTGCTCCCTAACCACCCTGGGAACAACAAGTAACAGTCATTACTATAGGACTTTGATAGGATTCATATAGGATTCTAATAGGACCCAAATAGGCCTTGAATTCTCGACAATTACTGGGATTTTCCTTCGCAATGATACACGCCTATACTAAGCCTTTCTGATAAGACAAAAACCACAGGGTACCTATAGCCGATACCTAATAGGACTTCAATAGGACCCAAATAGGACTCTAATTCTCGACAATTACTGGGATTCTGCCCTCACAATGATGCACGCCCATCCAAACCTTTACATTGGGTGAATACCACAGGATATTAGCCAAAGGTTCAGCATTTACTTACCGTAACCGTATGGTACGGTATGATACGGTACAGTAGGGGGGGATAGGGTAGGATTGAGGGGGTCCCTCGGAAGGAAGATTAGGTTTTTGAAGGAATTAAGTGGGGCTAAAGGAAGGTATGCGGGGAAGGATAAGAGGAATTGGACAGACCAATTTGTCTTCAATTGTTCATGAAGTGATTGTTGTATCATTGTATTGTGCTTCGAGTTCTGTCGCATCTTAATTATTTACTTTGTTTATATGGAATTACTGTGTTTTTTGCTGCTGCCTGATGGACTTTTCTTTCATGCTATTATGATTCTAGGCTCCAATTGGATCGTCCTCCCTCCCTGGAGGGAGAGCGAGAGGGGTGACTCAGACCACGTTCTGTACATAGTTTTTTAGGTGCATTGTGTTAGTAATTGTTAGTGTTATCGGGCTCTCTTCCCGATGATCAAGAGTTTAATTATAGCTAATGTTAATGATCAGTTAGTTAGTGCAGTGAGAGTCTACTCTACTTGTGCAATTATCTTAATCCTAATCACTTATCCTATCACAAGTGCTTTACTTTGCTTGTGTAATGCATTTGCGTTTCTTATTCATTTAATAATTTTAGTAAGGAAGGTGAATTTTTTTTTTGTGTGTGTTAATACTTATATATCTACTAAGGTTATTGCAAGCGTCTACGGATGTTTCATTCATTCACACATACATTCAGTGGCTCCATTCATTCATTTCCATCCATTCAAAAATAACATGCACGCGCGCAATATTACAAAGACGAAACATAGCGGTTGTTGGGCTCTCGCTCCTTCCCTTTAGGGACCCCAGACCCTCTGGGGGAGGGGGCCAGGGGTATCTCCCTGGAAACCCCCCCCCCCCCCTGTCACTGAGTCGAGACATCGTTGCTAAGGGGTTGGGGCGTTGCTATGCAGGTGTGCCTATGGGATCCACCTTCTCCCTTCTTTCCCACGCTTTTGCCTGAGAGAGAGAGAAGGAGAGAGAGAGAGGAGAGAGAGAGAGCAGAGGGTGACTTGACAATGATTTTTGAGAGTTTTGTGTGCCTTTTTTTTTTGTGAAGTATTGGGTATTTAGTCACCCTAAATCCTTACTTACAAACTAGATGTGCATGCGTTTTTTATTTACGTAACCTGCCCAGGCCTAAAATCCTCTCTCCTCCACTCTCTCTGGTACTTGTCCAAGATTACCTGGAGGTCTGTTTCCACGAATGTTACAGAAGAGAGAGGAACTCTCTTTTCTGCTATCAGTGCGTGTAGTATAGATTTTAATTCTGCTTCCTTCATAATCGACCCTCCGTTACAATAGCCCAGTATAAATTTATCTATCAAATGTATTTTAGCTTCGTCTGATGATACGTCTATCTCCCATTTCTTGGGGTATATGATGCTCACAATTTCATCTTCAATTTTGTTCACGTCTGTTTCCACTTCCTCCATAGGCCTGCTTGATTGTTTTGGCTTTGTCCCCGTGTGCTTCTTCGCTTTTTTAGGAGTTTTCTCTCCCTCACACCCCCCCCCCCTCCCCGCTCTGCCTTCCCTCTGCTACCTTCTTCGGTACCGTGATTGACTCTTCCATAGCCGCGTTTGTTGCTTCCGTGTTTGTTTGTGACTGTGTTTGTGGTGTTTCTTGATTATTTGGTGACGGCGTTTGTGCTGGTGTTTCTGTGATTGTTGCTAGTTTTCTTATTATTTCTGTTCCTGACGCCATCTGTGGAATTTTTACTTTTGCCAGATTGTTAATAGTGTTATACTCATCTATTGCTTTTTGGTAAGTCCCTGGGTGGGCCATATCTTGCAATGCTGCGAAGATATGCCCATTATAGATGTGAAAAACCTGCGAGTTAATGGTCTGATTATGAATTTGGATTGTGGAGTTATTATTTGTAGCTGGGTTTTGATTCTGATTACAGTTTGTTGGAAGTGATTTCTTCAGGGCATCGCTGTAAGAGCTATACTCTGGGTTCCTTTTCTTAGCTTTCTCCTTCTCATTCTCCCTCATCAATTCTCCTCTCTTCTTCCTTATTTCCCTTCTCACTGGGCATGTTCTGTCCAATGCTGGGTGGTCTCCATTGCAATGCTTGCATTTTGGGTGATTCTTACATTTGTTGAGTGTGGCCTACCTCACTACAATTAATGCAAATTATCTGGTGTTGTGTGGGACATTGTTTGTGGTGGTGTTCGTATGACAGGCAGTTGCCACAGTGCGGCATCGGCACGTGGATTTCCTCTTGGACTTGATGGGGGGAAATGTACTGGTTGCAGATTCTCACCCAATCTCTTAGGGCTCTCTGCGCCATTTCTCGTGTTTCAAAAGTTATTTTTACTGTCCTGATTTTTGAGGTCTGGTTTGTCGTTTTTTTCGATGTCGGGATGATCAGTATTTCCTTTACCCTGGCCCATGGTTGTCTGTTCAGTAAGCTATTGATTCTAGCCTCATCAGAAAAATCTTCAATTTGTTTATCAACATACTTCAGAATTACTGATCGCAGTGAGTTTATGTGTGGTGGTCTTATTATTTCCAAGCCAATTCCCCTGAACTTTCTAACTATGTCATCCCCAAGCACTTTGTCTAGATCTACGTTCCTGATAACAATGTATGTGTGTTTATTATTTCCCTGGTTAACCCGAAAAATGTCAATATTTAGTTCCCTTGAAAGATTGTAGATTTGATGTTTTCGTACTGCAAAAGAGATCTCCTCCTCCCCCACATCCTTAATTTTTACTGAAGCATCCCCACTATACGGAGGCTACTGGATGACGATGAGATGCATGATTTGATGTATTTCTGACTTTCTTTATTATGTTAATGAGGCGGATGATGTATGATTTTCACGAGGGATCAAACTACTGCCTGCTAGGTGTTGTAGTCATTTGAATTTTGCTTATAAAACACAGTTGTGTTGACCGATGGTCTGTGTGGTGCTTGTTTTTTGTATTGTGTCGTAAAGGATAGGAGAAGTGCAGAAGAGGAAACGTGTACAGTAAGTTCCAAAACTGAAGCGACAAATTTCAGAGAATTTCGTTCGAAATTCACTAACTGGCAACTACAACTCGTAGCTGAAAAATATATTTTTTTTTCTACAGTGAAAGCAAAATAAAGCTAACATATGATGCACAAATATCAAATCTATGATATTTATCACAATCATAAGAAAAAATTTGGGTAATAGTAATTATTTTAAAGTATAACATTTACTTCAAACTATAGAAACGAAACTATTTCAAATTCTCGTTCAACACGGGATTACCAACATTACCAATGTATATTTCGAGCAATATGGAAACAAATATTTAATATTATAGTGTATTATCAATTATTTTAGCGAAGATGCATAAAACCATGCAATTATCAATAGAATGTGAAGGAAAAATCTCCGCGACATTAAACATAATCAACCATGAATGCACCTAGATTCAATGGAGAAGTTGGGGGTGGTTGGTAGTTCTGATTCTAGCTTCTAGGAGCCAAGGTCTCTAAAGAATTCTTTAGACCTTGCTAGGAGCGAGCGAAAAACACCTTCTTCGAGAAAGGCTCTAACCTCTGCTGCTACCTTCAGGTGACTAGGCCTAGTTCCGGGCATTGCAAGGCTTACAATGCAGGGCCACTGTCTGTTATTTAGGCAAAATAGAACCTTCACCGACACCAGGACCTGTCCTTGCACCTGGGAAACAGACTCGCTATATAAAAAATAAGAAAGTCGGTCGCAAGCAACCATAACACCCGTAAAATCACCATCTGGTTAAGCCGGGAGAAGACAGACCCCAACCACCCCTTCGCCCCTCTACCTCTACCCACAATAATAACTCCACCTTTTTCACTTCAACCTATTACCTCAAATCTTCGAATCATCCCAACCGTGAAATTTAAGACTGAATTTGCGTAAGTGGGCGTATCATAAGGAGTGATATCACCCAAATTCATATTTCCACTGACAACCAGTAATCAGTTCGATCCAGTCAAGTATTATTGCATAATAGAAATTTATGAGTTTTTTGGGATATTATATATATATATATATATATATATATATATATATATATATATATATATATATATATATATATATATATAAAGAAGCACCTGAGCATGACCAATAGGCCTAGTGCTCGATTCTTAAAACAGACCTCTGGTTTATTCCTGATAGATAAAAACGTCCTGAGAGAGAGGAAGAGAGAGAGAGCATAACAGGGGATACTCGAATTAAAATAATGCTCGCCAAGCATATTCACACTCCGGATCGTATGGACAAGGATAGTCTCACTTATGCATTAAGAAAAAAAAAAAGTGGAAACCTACGAAAATACTTGTTTGGTGCGACCCTGAACGCAATTCCGCATGCAAAAATTTGCACAATCGAGAAATTCCATGAAATTGTTAACTAACAAGCTGGAAAATATTTTTCCTTGATTCTTGAAATAGGCCTAACCATGTAACCAACGCTAAACGCGCACATAACTTGGATTTCGTTTTTTTTTTTTTTACACCAACTTGTCTTATTTATATTTCATTTAATCAGATGCTAAACTTCTCTGTGCTTTATCAAAATAAATCATAATAACTTTCGATATAACGCTATAAAAGTAGAAAGTTAATTTACAAATATTAGGCCAATGCTTATGGACACGGTTCCTGCTGCCACTCTATGGTGAACACTTCATATCACACTTTTGGTAAGCCGCCAGAATGTTTCTTTGGGAAATCTTTTTTTTTTTCTATCAATAAACAATTACTGAACTAACATTGATCATTCACTGGGGATATACTTTGTGCGCTTATACAGTTGATCACTGATACGTATTATCAGATAAAAAGGATGACAATAATTGGAATAAAATATACTAACTGGTAACCCCATGAGTTTCTATAGAAGTACGATTAATTCTGAGATTTGTCGCTTCACTTCTGGAACTTACTGTACTACACATACAAAATCGTGGATTGATAATGTTTGGCTCTCTAATATATAATAGAAACCTTAAATTAATATGCTTGACAGGACTTAAAGAAATATCCAATTAGCATTTGACCTGGCATTTATTTACAAAGGCTTATATACAATTTTACAATACATTATTTAATAAACTAACATAGATAGACATAACAGTATCTGGCTTCATAATGGAAATGAAAAATACTTAGTAAAAGTGGAAAAAAACAAAATTTTTAAAATTTTTATGACATTATTTAGTTAATTTATGCATCTTTTTCTTTTTTGCCTACTTGATAAAATTTGGGCATTCAGAGCTCTCATCCTAAAAAACATCCGACATCTGACAAAAAACAATATTACTTTAAAAGGCAAGGATACACAATTTTCAATATGGCGTGCCAAGTCGCATAATACTCCATTGCCTGGTCTCAGTGTATTTTCTCCATTGTATGTTTGAAACATTTTTTTCATTACCTTTAATTTTTCAAAAAAAAAAAAAAAAAAAAAAAAACAAATAAAAAAAAAAACTCAGCACTTGGTTCGTTAATTCATCATCCTGTCGCTCTACTGCACTAATCCAGGTACCTTTCACTTTTTAAAGTTTACATCCTAAGAACTGATAATCTGAAAATTTAGATGCCACATAACCTCCAACATATCGAAGCCCCTCTTCTTCTGCAACATTCTCTAAAGTTCTTTCATGAAATTCCTTTTCAAAGTTTTCAGAGTCTTCTTCTGGCATCTTCTCATCTTCAGTAGAGGCAAACACCATTGCAGGAATCATAAACACTCTTTCAAGATCAGTTTCATTTGAATCATTATTTTCACAACTTTTCTCTTGACTGAACATTCCTTCCGACATATTTGAAGAATCGCACTCCTTCATCGAGTTACAATTTTTTCCAGTTATAGAGTTTATTTTGCCAAGTAAATATGACCTTATTCTGTGTTTCACTTCATCTGGCGTAAGATGATCATAAGTTGCGCCCATTTGTATAAGACAGCCAAACATGTTTTCCAGTCAATCTTGGTTAAGTCTGGAGGTAATTATGTATGATACATTATATTTACTTTTCAACATATCATGCAACCTTGGCAAGGATTTACATGGCACAATAAGTCCCTTTTGGAACTGATAGATCTTATTACTTTTGCAAACTCGCATTGTTTCAGCAGTACACTTCATATTGTCGAGGATTTTTTTCTGTTCCGTCAGTTGCATCCCATAAGCATGTCTAGATTTTTTTTCTGTCATAAGGTACCCTTGAATTGAACACATCAAACCAGGAGTCGGCAAGCTTCATAAAGTCCCTTGTACTTTCCCAGGACATGCTCTTCAAAAGTTCCTGACTTCCATAAAAATCTAAAGCTTTAGATGTTGTTTCCGAAAGAAGCTTCAGTGCTTTCCTCACATTCATACGTCTGAATTTCATTGCTTGGGCTCGCGATCCAAGAAGTTCCTGCTGCAAGTGCAGGTCTCTTTTATATGCATTTTCTTCAAAATGTTTACTGCATATGCGATGAGTAGTAGGGTTAAAGTTGTCCTTTCTCTTACAACGATGAACCCATTTCCGTCTTGTTTCCTCATCACGAGGGAATCGGAAAAAGGACACCTCCCTTTTTCTACTATTTGAATAACAACCAAACACGGCGCAGTTGTTTGGCATTATTTAAATAATAATTTAGATTATATAGAAAATCAAAACTATGGTTGTATTCGAAGAATGTAAAAATAAATCAAGACAGAGATGATTGAAGTGACCTGTGATCTACATTTGAATGAAACGGTGGCTGAGTGACTTCTCGGCTCTTGGGGGGATAAGCCGCAACCCCCACAAATGACTCTACCTGACCATTCTATATACCTTGACCTTACGTTATCCGTCTTGGGGCGACAGTAATGAACTCATCTGAACGAAAGGCGGCCTGTTTCAAATGCCCCCTTCACGGGGCATCGTTATGCCAGAAGCTGATTGGTTATTCTGGCTCCATAGACACAAGGGCCAATCAGGAAGGGATATAGAGATGCGGGGGGCGGGGGGACTTGGGGCGGGTACTCTTTTGAACTACACAAGCCAGGCCAACTACTAAGGTCTTTGGCGGTTGTCTTGTGTTGTTGCTCATACAGACAGTATCATTATAACGGTTTCAAGGGATTTCAGAATATCACGGAGAGGCATATTCAACACTGTATCGAATCAGCTCACACGTCCCATCCAGATGGTTGATAGTGGAATTTTTTAGGTAAATTATGATTATGCAATGGGGGCTGGTGTTTGTATCATTTCAAATGATATTTTATCATGGCCTGGGGCCGATGGATGACATGAATTTAGAACATTATTTAATTCGTCCATATTAAATGCATAATTATAGTCTAGACCTTCAAGTTTCAAAATTGAGTATGGTATTGTGTGTGTGTGTGTGTGTGTTCTTATATTTTGGAAATGTTCATTTAGATTGGAGTAGGCACTTATGTTTTCAAAGTGTTTCCCTATTATACTCGAGATTTCATTTGGGTCATGATATAGTTTCCCATTTTGGGTTATTGCACTTCTTGGGTGTCTTACATATTTCCTATTAATTTTCCTTATTTTTCGCCGAATTTCTTTTACAGATGCATTTGTTAACAAGCTTGATACATCATTTTTCCTTGATATTTTTTCAGATATTACAAGTTTTTGGCATTTGGCATTATATTTATTATATAATGGTTTGATATAAATGAGCCGTGTCTTATGTCAGGTAAGATTTCGACTTCATGCTTATTTGATTTTACTGAAAGTTGCTAAGGTTAAAATTCCACCAAATGGCGGGGGGGGGGGGGGGGGGGGGGCCCGACCGGAAGGGGATTTTTTGGCTGTGGCCCTGTTTTAGGTATGATTTTATTAGCAGCATTTATCATGAAATCCGTGAAGAATTCACATATTGTATTGTGATTTTGGTTGTGCGGAAATGGTGGTTTGTTTCTGGTATATAGATTGTAAATGTCCCAATCTGTTTTTTGGATATATTTTACAGGTGGCAATATTAAATTATTATTTAAATAATTAAGGACTATGGGTAAGTGGTCACTTGTACATAAGTCATCTAGGACGATTTGCGGACAATTTTTCGAAAACCCATTATTCGAAAAAATTATCCGAAAAGTTTTTTTTTCTCGAAAAACAAATATTCGAAAACAATAGTTCGAATGTGTAATTGTTTGAATCTACAATTGATCGAAATACAAAATATTCGAATAAGCAATTTTTCGAAATGAATATTGTTCGAATCAGTAACATACTTAATCTAACCATATAGAAGAATATGATTAATGTTAATAAACGATTAATTTAATTTAAATTGATTAAAGTTTTCTTAACATATCTTTGCACAATTTGTCTTCAAAATAATCTATTACCGGAGGTAATTCAGTTGAAGATAACTCCTCTTCTACTAAATTTTCAAATGTTTCAATGACTCTTTCTTCTGGGATAAATGCCAATGCTCACAGCATTCGAATTTTGACTGAAAACTCTCTTCTTCCTGACCTGAGTCAAAAAGGAGAAAATCTTCATTCTTGAAAGTCTTCAAATAGGTACTACTCGACTGGGAATACTATATCCTTCCTATGATTGGGTGTAGATAGTCCACAATTTTCTTTTGAGCGAACCCTTCTTAATTGAGCGCTTAATACTGTTGACAGATGGCAATCCTTAGGCTCCAGATGCGCTAAGCTCCGAGGATGCATTTGCAGTTATATAATGAAGGGAGTCACGGGCACCTGTTGCGTCGTCTTTCACTTTTCCAATAAATCTCGGCACTTCTACGCCAGTTGGATCACCTGCATGATTATGTTCTTTAGAAACGGTAGCATCTTCTGATACTGTTATAACGCGACATTTACAGTAAATTGCAAATTTCATCTTGTATTTACTTGTCTTTAACAAATAAATGTCCATTCACTAATATACATGGGCTCTCCTTGTTCACTCTGAACGAGCTCAGCCATGATAGGGTTTAAGAGCTTCTCTACTAAATAGGAAACCGTCCAAAATAACAATGGGAACTGTAAGGTTTTAAGGATTTGTTAACGGTTTATTTTTATGTTTATTTGTTTTTTATTTAAGGTAAATAGAATACAAACAATGCGGTTGAGTTGTTTTGAGGTAATTAAGATACAAACAATGCGATTAAGTTGTTTCTCGAATAACTACACTTTGGGGTAGAGAGAGAGAGAGAGAGAGAGAGAGAGAGAGAGAGAGAGAGAGAGAGAGAGAGAGAGAAAGTGCCAATGTACAAAACTGCCGTCGGGCTTTTTCCAGTAAGTCGACGTTACTCATGAATTCGAACAATATTAATTTCGAAAAAACTGCTTTTTCAAATATTTTGTATTTCGATCAATTGTAAATTCGAACAATTATACATTCGAACAATTAATTTCGAGAACTATTAATTTCGAATATTTGGTTTCGAAAAAACACTTTTCGAACAATTGCCTTTCGAATAATGGTTTTTCGAAAAAATTGTCCGCACACGATCTGGGACATTCCACCCAAGTATTTCGGCTAAGTCGACTGAGCACACAGATATCTACTGAAGCGTGGTAGTTGGGAGAAGGTGGGTGTTGGCAACCATCATTTTCATTTAGGGAGCATAGGTCATGTTCCAATACACATTTCCCTGTTTGTTTCTGGTGTGTCAGTATGGTGGTTGTTATCCCAAAGGGGACTATGAGCGTTAAAATCTCCAACTAAGAGTAGGGGTTCATGTAGATTATTATTTAATGTTGGTAGATCAATGAAATTCGAATGAAAATTTGGTTGGTTGTATAAGTTACAAATGGTGATTATATTTTTATCCGGCACATATAATTTGATAGCTGGTGTCTGATATATCTAGCCCATTTTTCTGTGATGATTTATACTTTCCTAATTAGCCTTTGATCTCCTACTTCCATATTTGTTACTATTCTGACTCACTGTTCCTCATCCCTCCTTATCATATATCCAAGCATCCAGACCATCAAATTTTGTGCTGAATATGCATCCACATGAACGGGAGTTATTCCAATATTCTAAATTTGTTTAATCACACAAATGATATAGGTATTGATTTTGGAAAGATCTGTTTATTTTTTAATCCTTATCATAAAAGTAAAAATAATGATTGTCCAAATATAAAGATAGGTCTCTTAGTGGCCACAGCCTTAAGTTACTGTGACATACTATTTTCAAATGTTAGCAGTAGATCAAGATGTATGTTAAATAGAAAAGCTGTCTTGTTTACGAAATGCATAACACATAAGATTGCTTTTAATGTTAGGTAGGTAATTGCAGTTTTTCTTAATACATTTATACTAAATGAATGGCCATGTGAAGCAGCCTTTTAATAATAAAAAGACTGAGCAAGTTAATAATGACAATTCAAGTCTTCAATAGAAAATCTTTTGATGACCAAGGAGTGCGCCAGTGACATGGAAACTATACCACATTGTTTGTTTGTATTGTGTTTTTGCAACATATATGGTTATGTAATGTGTACTGAAGAGTAATTCTTGTGAGTGATATATTGATTAATGATGTCCTGTTGATAAAAATTGTATTAAGTTTTATTTTTGGTGAAGCTTATCGTGCATTTTATTTGTGTCTATTCGGTGTGGTTTTTATGCAAATATCTGGAGTATTTGTAGAAGGCAGCATTTTGAATTTCACTGAAGGGTGTGTATGTATGTAGTCAAAGCATTCATTACTCCCAATTCTGTCGGAACTCTTAGAAACAATTGTTGCCAGCCAGCTTGTATTCTTTTTGGAGAGGAATAACTTATAGGCAAATAGCCAGAACGGTTTTAGAGCTCAGTTATCAACAGAATCTGCGCTTATGAAGGTTAATGAATATATTTATGAAAACATCGACAGCCAAAAGATATCACTCCTCTTACTACTCGACCTTTCCAAGACCTTCGACAGTGTATCTCACAATACTCATACACAAATGTAAACAATTGCATATTGATGAGTTTTGGTTAAGGACTACTTAACGGACAGAGTTCAGTCAGTAAGAATTGGCTCAGTTTTGTCATCTCCTAGGAGCGTACGTTACGGCGTGCCACAGGGCTCAATCTTGGGGCCTATACTGTTTCTCATCTATATTAACGACATGGCAAAAGCACTGTGTAAATATCATTTAATTCAGTATGCAGATGATTCTCAGGATAATAATATCTGGAAAATAAAGTTTAATTGAACTTGAAGATTTACTGAATCAGGCTGAAGTCGCTCTAAAAGAAGCAAAAAGACATTCTCAAGTGAATGGCTTAAATGTTAATGTGAAAAAAACCCAGTGTATATTTATAGGATCACGCCAGTTAATATCTAGATTACCTTCAAACTTAACTATACTTTTCGATGAGACACCTATCAAGCCATCTCATGCGGTAAAGAACCGAGGCGTCCTTATGGACCAATGCATGTTATTTGATCACCGCATCAGTCACATAATAAGAAAAGTAAATGGTGTCTTATTCTTTCTGAACCGCATAAAAGATACGTTAGATAAAACATCTCGCCTAACAATAATAGAGTCGTTGGCCTTGAGCGTAATCAACCTTTGCAGTAAAATCTGTAAAATGACAACTAAAGAGCAAATAGACCAGGTTCAGAAAGCTCGGAATTTCGCAGCTAAAATAGCTCATGGCGGGGCTAGAAAATATGATCATGTGACACCAATTTTGAAAGAGTTAGAGTGGATGGACATTGAAACTAAAATAACCTTTGACCTCTGCTTGTTTACTTATAAAATTTGCAATTGTTTCATTCCCGACTGGCTTTTTGAATTCCCCACTGTGGGCGATGTACAAGTAAGACCTACTCGTCAGTCGAACGACCTCTTTGTAAGACGAACAGCTACTGACATGGAAACTAAATCAATATTGATCAAGGGGTCAAGGGTCTGGAACAACATTCCAATTACAACCAATATAAAGATTGCTTTTCAAAAAGAAATTGAAATCATATTTCCTTGAAAATAAATCACAGTGAGGAAAATTTAATAAGTGGTTTGCCTTTTCTCTGAGTCTTGGTCGGTGGTTTTTGTTTACAGTTTTCCTGTGTTGTGCTTTTGTTGAGTGGGTGATTTTGTTCAGAAAGCGTGTTTGGATTTTGGGTCGGTCTTAATTGATGATCTCAGTTATATACTGAAGATAAAGTTAGTTTGGTGTCAGATCACAATATTAAGTTGTAATGATCTTTTAAGCTTTCACATCATTTTTGCTTTTAATAACAGTCATATCATACTTGGTTTTGTTTTCATACTTAGATCATCCAGTGTTGTGGATGTGTGTTTACCCAGTCATGAGTTTCATTAATATATCACATTGTAACGGCAATACCTATGTACTATTCAGATTTTTCAGATTTTAGGTTCTGATTTTTTTAAGTTCTAAAGTTTTTAAGATTTTAAGTTCTTAGAAATCTTATCAGTAATTGAACCATTTTGTACTTCTCATTACTGTATATATATCTAACTCATCATGTATACATTTTTAACAGTGATATGTAGAAAAGTCATTGTAAAATGAAAATGAAAATTTTAATTTGATTTTGATTTTGATTTGATTTGATTTCTCTCTCTCTCTCTCTCTCTCTCTCTCTCTCTCTCTCTCTCTCTCTCTGAATAGGAACATGTTATGCAATGATCAAATAGCAATTCTAATTGGACAAATGCAAAGCAAAAATCGGGAATGTTGTTACGGCACTTCAAAACAAGAAAAGCTGTACACATGATTATGCGGTTTATAAAACGCATGTACGTAGTCCACTCGAATATTGGCAATATCATATGGTACCCATACTACCCAAAACCGGATTAGCACAAAATGAGAGTAGTACAAAGGTCCTTTACAGCTAGAATAGAACAAGTTAAGGATCTTGACTACTGGGAAAGACTACAGTTTTTAAAATTATATAGTCTACAAAGGAGAAGAGAACGCTACATGATAATACAGGCATGGAAGCAGATAGAAGGAATTGCCGAAAACATCATGGAGCTAAAAAATATCAGAAAGAGCAAACAGAGGTAGATTAATAGTGCCCAAAACTATACCAGGAAAACTAAGGAAAGCACACAGGACATTAATCCACTACACACCAGCATCGACAATGCAGTGTCTATTCAATGCGTTGCCAGCTCATCTGAGGAATATATCAGGAGTGAGCGTAGATGTGTTTAAGAATAAGCTCGACAAATATCTAAGCTGCATCCCAGACCATCCAAGATTGGAAGATACAAAATATACCGGAAGATTCATTAGCAATTCTCTGGTAGACATTAGAGGTGCCTCTCACTGAGGGACCTGGGTCAACCCGAACAAGACGTAAGGTCTGTAAGGTAAGGGCACTCTCTCTCTCTCTCTCTCTCTCTCTCTCTCTCTCTCTCTCTCTCTCTCTCTATATATATATATATATATATATATATATATATATATATATATAGATATATATATGTTACGAAGTGCCAAGTATCTGGTTCCCCCCATTCATCAATTACCTCACCAAAAGCCAGACACCTGAACCCTCATAACACGTTTAAACGACTGAATACTCTAAAGGCAACAGTGATCCCTTAACACTTACCAGTATTGCAGAAAATCAGACTAAGTTCATCAAAACAGGTGTGAGGTAATCTTGTAAGTAATTAAATTAATCAAAGGGCATCACTCCATCAACAACTTTAAAAGTCTAAGTATTTCCCTGATTTCAGAAGTCTAAGTACTTCCCTGGTTCTAAGTCACTTCAAGAAAATTGAAGGAAAGCAAATCAATTACCACTCTATGTTTCTACCTATCATCAATATAATCATAATCATATATACTGGTTAGAAATGAAATACTTATAAAAATTTTAAATACAAAAATTTATTATTAAATTCAAAATTTATAAGTGAAATTCACAATATCAGGGAAAATTACTGTTACTTGAAAACAAAATAAAGTTTGATTAATTCTTGAATCAAATTAAGTAAAATTAAATCAAAATTAATTTATCACAAAATTCAAGAAAATTAATTCAATTGAAATTCAAAAGTGTTAGGCAATAATTGAAAATTTGAAATTAATTCACAAGTGCTAAACAACAATAAATCTTGAAAAGAATTCTAAGTAAATGCAAATTAATTCACAAATGTTAAATTTAATTAAATGTGCAATGATAAAGCAATGAAAATAACTAAGTCAATTAAATTGTGAATGCAAATGAAAATATAAAATAAAAAGACACACTTCAATAAGAAAATGAAATGGTGCACAAACAATGGAACAATCACAAACACAAAAAATACGCAATGTGTAAAAGTGTAAATCTTTTTCACTCAAAACACTGTAACTAACAGTTTTTACCAAACCTTCACAACCATCTGTTATTAGTTAACCACAGTTCCTATCAATTATTAGTTAACCACACTCCCTATCCATTATTAGTTATTAGTTGTTACCTAACCGTTATTAGTTATTAGTTGCAACTAATAAAAATATAACACACTTTACCTTTTTGGTATACCAACTTCTTTCTTTCTCTTTTGCTGCAGCTTGTATATCACACTTTCACAAAAACCAGGTGCCGTTACAAAATCATGTTTGTTCAGATTCCACAAAAGAAACTAAATAACACTAAATAAACTCTAAGAAATATCAAATACGAAATTCTAAGTTACAAGTGACCAATTTACAATACGTTAATATAATCTCAATGATTTCGAGTGAGAGGGAGAGAGAGAGAGAGAGAGCGAGAGAGATGTTAATGCCTCGAGGTTCTATGATAGAATAAAATCTCTTCCTTTACGGAAAAGCTGGACAGGGCAGATATGATACAAAACGTTCTTGTCACGAATGCTTCCAGTAGCTTTGAAATCTGATGCAATCTTCATAAAGAAATGTGTAACATGCACGTGGTTTTGATCAAAGATATACGTGTACGAGTCCAGTCTGTTAAAAAAAAAAAAGACGTACTCTACTCGATCGAAACGGAGGCTGAGCGACAATTAAGATTGACATGTTTTGATAACAACGCAAGACTCAATTCTCTCGCTATCAGATGCGTTGACAGATTTAGGAAAGCAAACGGATCTCGCAGACCCTCTAATCTTACAGTGTTGACATAAAAGTTAAACATTCGTAGTTTCGAAAAGACAAAGTAAATTTCTCTCTTTTTACGTTATATATATATTCTTTTATAACATGCAATGCGAAATCTGAACACCCATTTTAAAACATCCTATTCTAAGCTATCTAGGAATCTGAAAAAATGTTGCACAATCTTACATGACATTTCAAAGAGGGGAAACATGCATTTTGAAAGTAGCAATATATAATAATATAAATATATATATAAATATATATATATATATATATATATATATTATATTATATATCATATATATATGTATATATATATATATATATATATATATATATATCTTGCTCTCTCTCTCTCCCTCAATATCTATCATGGATAGATAATGTTATCAAATCGAGACTTACTGTGCAAATAGTAGAGGATGAAGAAGATGAGGAAGAGGAAGAAGAGGAAAACGGAAAAGAAGAAAATAAAACTGAAATGATAGAAAAAATAATGAAAATAAAGAAAAGGACAAGAGTATGGTTGTAGAGATACTCATAGATACTACATATGAGGCAGTACAGCAGCACATATACGATGAAATAAATTACGACATGACAACACAAAATAAAATCCCGAAGAGGCTTTACCCAGATCTTCATACTGATGGGAATGAGCAAGAAAAAAAAGAAAAGAAAGACACAGTCTGCACCTTTTTGAAAAGAGTGAATTGCAGATTCGGTGAAAGATGTTACTACAAACATCCCAAGGTATGTCACAATTATGAGATTTATGGAAAATGTGCATACCTAGAAGGCTATGAGGTAGAATGTAGAGATCTACATCCAAAACTATGCAAAAACATAAAAGAAAGAAAAGGATGTAAGTTAAAAAAAAAAATGTAAATATATGCACCCTGTAGCCATGAATCAAAATTAATTAAATAATAAAATCCAAAATAAAAAAGAAACAAATGAAGAAAGGAACAAAGAACATGAGGTGAAGGAAAAAAACAAGCCATCACCGCGCTATGGAATGTCAGCATCGAGAATGCAAGCATCAGCTCCAAGATACAGTGCAAGGAACAAGCACTGTATATACAATGCCAGGGGATGGTGCAGATACTGAGAAAATTGCAGATTCTTACATATAATGAATAATTAAGAAGAAGGAAGATCAAATATATTGGAAAAGTTGAATTTTTTAATGTCAGAATTTCTGGAAATGAAGAAAAGAACAACATACCAGAACAGGAAAGAGTCATGGGAAAATCCTTATTATTACAAATATTAATTGGAGGGGATAACACGCAAACCATCATAGTGATGAAAGAGCAGGGTTTAGTTACGAGTAACTCAAAAAGAAAAATAGAGTTCTCAGAAGAACTAACCCAAACTGAAAGAAAAAAAATAGATATAATGAATATAAGTGAAACCTGGTATTCCCAAGAGACTGATAATGATGATCAGATAAAGGGGCTCCAAACTTATAGATCAGAGAGAGAAAATAGAAATCAAGGGGGAACCGCAATATATGGGAGAAACATAAAACAAGAAAAAATATATGAGAAATATAGTAACTCAGAATGTGAATTAATAGCGGTAGAATTAGAATCTGAAAAATTAATCAACATAGTAATATATAGACCCCCTAATATTAAAGTTTGACAATAATAGAAAAATTGGATGATATATGTAGAAATCACAAAGACTGGACTATTCTCCTATCTGGAGACTTTAACTTTCCTTTCGTAGATTTGAAAGAACGAATTGGAGATTGCGGTTGTATTTATACATATGAAAAAGAGAGCAATAGTAGTGCAGAAGATAAGAGGCAATTTGAAAAGCTATTAGATATGCTACTAGAATACAACATTCAACAAATAAATCACCTGCCAACAAGAAAGGAAAACACTTTAGACCTAGTATTTGTGAACAAGGTGAATTATGTTAAAGAAATATTAGTTTATAATGTGAGTATTTCAGACCATAATGTCATAGAGTTAACAGTCCACTCCAAAGCAAGTGAAAACAGAGGTAAGCAAGAGATGAAAAAGTGGGAAGGATATGGAAAATACAACTTCTATAGTAAGAATATAAAATGGTCAGAAATAAATGAAGAATTAAACATAGATTGGGATAACATATTCGTAAGTGATGATATACAGGTAAATACAGATATATTATATAAAATATTAGAGAAAATAGTGATTAAATATATACTGAAGAAGAAAAGTAAACATCAGTCATGCATACCAAGAGACAGAAGGATCTTGTTTCAGAAAATCAGAAAGTGGAAAAAAGGTCTTGCAAAAGAAAAGAATGCATGGAAAGTGATGGAACTAAAAAGTAAGATAGAAAATGCAGAACAAAAGATCATGCAACCAAAAGAAAATGAAAAACGGGACTTGGAAGAAAAAAACCCTAGTAAATTTCAAGCAAAACCCCAAACTATTGTACTCATATGTGAAAAAGATGAATAAAAGAAGAATAGAAATAGGCCCTATAAGAAATGAAGGGAGATTAACGAATGAAAAATATGCAACATATTAATAGAAAGATATAAGAGAGAATTCACCCCTAGAATTGATAATGAAGATAAAGATACAGAAATAAGGGATGAAAATAGTGAATATTTATCAGACATAGATATAAATGAAGCTGATATTGTGTAGGCTATTAATGAAATTAAAAATGGATCAGTAGCTGGGCCAGATGGTGTCCCTGCCCTTTTGTTAAAGAAAGTAGTTCATTTTATCGCAAAGCTGCTTGCAATATTATTAAGGCAAAGTGTAGATACAAGCAAGATTTATGATGAGCATAAATTACCATATATATTACCCCTACTTTCAAAAGTGGATCAAGACTAGAGGCAAGTAATTATAGGCCTGTGAGTCTAACATCACATATTATGAAAGTGTATGAAAGGGTAATGAATAAAAATATTATGGAACATTTAATAAAAAATAATTTGTTTAATATAGGACAACATGGTTTTGTACCCGGAAAAAGTACACAAACCCAACTGTTAGTCCACTGTGAGAACATATATAAAAATATGATAAATGGAAAAGAAACAGATGTGGTTTATCTAGACTTTGCAAAACCTTTTGACAACGTAGACCATAATATATTAGCGAAGAAAATTAGAAAACATAATATAGTGGACAAAGTAGGAAGATGGATAAAAGAATTTTTACACAACAGAAAACAGATAATTATTGCAAACGATGAGGAATAGGATGAAGCTAAGGTAATATCCAGTGTGCCACAAGGTACGGTGCTGGCTGCAGTACTGTTTGTTATTATGATTGCAGATATAGACAAAAATGTTAAGGACTCGGTAGTGAGTAGTTTCACCGATGATACAAGAATAAGTAGAGAAATTACTTGTGATGAAGATAGGAACTCGCTACAAAGAGACCTTAACAAAGTATATGAATGGGCAGAGGTAAATAGGATGGTATTTAACTCTGATAAATTTTAATAAATAAATTATGGAGATAAAGAAGGAAAGCTATATGCATATAGGGGACCTAATAACGAGACAATCACTAATAAGGAAGCAGTTTAAGGCCTTTGTGTGATGTTGAATAGGAACATTTTATGCAATGATCAAATAGCAATTCTATTAGCAAAATGCAAACAAAAATGGGAATGTTGTTACGGCACTTCAAAACGAGAAAAGCTGTACACATGATTATGCTTTATAAAACGTATGTTTGTAGTCCACTTGAATATTGCAATATATGGTACCCACACTACCAAAGGATATTGCACAAATAGAGAGTGTACAAAGGTCCTTTACAGCTAGAATAGAACAAGTTAAGGATCTTGACTACTGGGAAAGACTACAGTTTTTAAAATTATATAGTCTAGTTAAGGAGAAGAGAACGCTACATGATAATACAGGCATGGAAACAGATAGAAGGAATTGCCGAAAACATCATGGAGCTAAAGATATCAGAAAGAGCAAACAGAGGTAGATTAATGGTGCCCAAAACTATACCAGGAAAACTAAGGAAAGCACACAGGACATTAATCCACTACGCACCAGCATCGACAATGCAGCGTCTATTCAATGCATTGCCAGTTCATCTGAGGAATATGTCAGGAGTGAGCGTAGATGTGTTGATGAATAAGCTCGACAAATATCTAAGCTGCATCCCAGACCATCCAAGATTGGAAGATACAAAATATACCGGAAGATTCATTAGCAATTCTCTGGTAGACATTAGAGGTGCCTCACACTGAGGGACCTGGGTCAACCAAAACAAGATGTAAGGTATGTAAGGTCTGTAAGGGCTCTCTCTCTCCCTCACTCACTCTCTCTCCCTTTCCCTCACTCTCCCTCTCTCTCTCCATCACTCTCTCTCTCCCTCACTCTCTCCTCTCTTCCTCTCTCTCCCTCCCTCACTCTCTCTCTCTTCCTCCCTCACTCTCTCTCTTCCTCTCTCCCTTCCTCACTCTCTCTCTCCCTCACTCTCTCTTTCTCCCGCGCCCTCTCTCTCTATCTCCGTCACTCTCTCTCTTCTTCACTCTCTCTCTCTCTCTCTCCCTCACTATCTCTCTCCCTCTTTTATTATTTTATTATTTTAATTTTAGTTATCTTATTTATATTTCCATTTCTATTGTTATTAATTTATTGTTTTTATTATTAATCGTATTATTCTCATATTAATTTTTATTATTTTTATTTGTCTATTAATATTTTTATTACTATTTTTTATTTTTATTTCGTAAATTCATAATATTATTTTATTATTGAATGTTTATTTTTAATTCTATTATTTTCATTATTTGGTTCTTTTTTATTATTCTTATTTTGAAATTTTATTATTATTTTTTATTAATTTTATTTTAACTTCTATATTATTTTAATCATTTTTATTTTTATTATTAACATTTTATTAATATCATTTTTATATTTATTATAGTTACTTTTATGTTTATTATTTTTATTTCTTATTGTTGTTGTCAATTCTTTTATTTTTTAATGTTATTATTTTATTCATTTTATTTTGATATTTATTATAATTATTTATTGTTTTATTATTTCTTAATATTTAATTTTAATTTTATAATTTATTTTCATTCATTCTTATTTTTGTTTTATATTTATTTTATTATAAGTTATTTTATTTTTTATTATCCTTATTATTTTATTTTAATGTGTATTATTTTGTTTTTATTTTTAATATTATTATTTGATTGTAATTACCATTCTATTTTTATTATTTTCAAATTTATATTTTTATTTTATTATCATGATTTTTAACATTATTAATATTTTTTATTATTAATTGATTTATTTTAACATTTTCATATTTTTATTTGCATTATTTTAAATTAAATTCCTCTTATCATTATTTTGTTTTATTTCTATCTCTATTATTTTCATTTTTATTGTTATTATTATTATTATTATTATTATATTATTATTATTATTATTATTATTATTATTATTATTATTATTATTATTATTATTATTAATTTTAATTTTAATGTATTATATTTTTAGTTTTTCTAAATTTTAATTTTTTTCATTTTTATCGTTTTCCTTTTTTGATATTATCATTACATTATTATTTTTTATTTTTATAATATGTATTTTTAATTCTATTACTTTTATATTGAATTATCATTGTTATAATTTCTTCAATTTTATTCAGATTTTTATTATTTTTACATTTATTTTTATTATTATATCCTCATATAAAAATGGGTTAAGCTGGGATGATGATGATGATGATGATGATGATGATGATGATGATGATGATGATGATTATTATTATTAATATTATTATTATTATTATTATTATCATATGTTTTTGTTATCTTTATTTATTTGTATTATTATTGTTTTATTGTTATATCTATTTTTATTTTTTATGTTTATTATTTTTTATCTTATATTTTTATTATCTTTATTATTATCTTTATTTTCATAATTTTTCTTCGATTATATTTTCTGTTTTTCATTTCATTATTATTTGTATTTGTTTAACTATATTATTAATATTTATTAATTAATTATTTTTTATAAAGTATTTATTATTATTGTTTTATTATAACTGTTCTTATATTTTTATTTTTGTTTTCTATTCTTATTTTTTATTTTATTCTCATTTTTATGATTATAGTTTTATCATCTTCATTTTTATTTTATGCTTGTTTTTATAACTTTTATTCTAATTATTATTTTTATTATTTTATTATTATTTATATTATTATTATTTTTATCTTTATTGTAATTGTTTTATTGTTCTTTCATTTTTTATTCTAATTTTATTATTTTATATTTCTAATTTTTATTATTTATTTTATTATACTATTATTAATTCCCTTACTTTTATTTCTACTATTATTAATTTTAATATTTTTATTTTTATTTTATTTTAAAAATTGTAAATTTGTTTTATTATCTTTATTTTTATTTTTATAATTTTTTATTTTGTTATTTTTGTTGTGAAATATAATAAATATGAAAATAATAAACATAAAAATAAAAACAATGAAAAATAAGATTAATAGTTATTAAATTATAATACAAATTTAAAAAAATAATTAAACTAAAATAATGAAATAAAAATAAAAAAATAATAATGAAATTTAAAAATGAAAATAATAAGAATATAATTAGAATTAAAATTAAAGAATTATAATAAACATAAAAATAATAAAATATTAATATTAAAAACAAAAATGAAAATAAAAATAATAAAAATAAAAGAAAAGAATAAAATAGAAATAATAAAAATAAAAATTATAAAAATAACAATATTAACAAAATAACAAAAATAGATATTAAAATACTTAATGAATGCAAAAATAAAAATGGTAAAACCAAAATTAAAACTAAAATAAAAGTTATAAAAATAAAATAAAAATAATAAAACATGATAAAAATTTAAAGTAATAAAATAATAATATAATGGAAATAAGATAAAAAGACTAAAAATTCGTATAAATAATAAAGATAAAAATAAAAATAATAAAGTAATAGAAATTAAACTGAAAATAATGAAAGTATTAAAATTATAATTATAAATATTAAAAAGTTATAAAAATTTGAATAACAATAATGAAAATAAAAATAAAAGCATTTTATTTTTATTTTCATTATTGTTATTTAAATTTTTATAATATTTTAAATTTTATTATTACAATTTGTTTTATTATTTTGTTATTTTTCATTTTAATTATTATTATTACTATTTTTATTTTATTATCATTATTTTATCTTTTAATTTTGTATCTTCTTTTATCATTTTATTTCTATTTTTCTTACCTTTATTTTAATTTTAATTAAAATTTTTGTTATTTCTATTTTTGCATTGATTAAGTACTTTGATTTTATTATTATTATTTCATTATTATTTTTATATTTATCATTTTTATATAATTTTTTTTATTATTTAATTCTTATTTTAAATATTTCTATTTTATATTTTATATTTGTTTTATTATTTCCATTTCTCTTTTTAATGTTATTTCATTATTGTTATTTTTATTAGAATTTTTACTATTTTTTATTATTTAATTTTAATTTTAATTTTATTCTTATTAGTTTTATTTTTAAATTTTATTTTTGTTTTATTATCTTTTTATTATTTTTATATTCATTTTTATTACATTCCTTTTATAATGATTAATGTAATTTTTTGTTATTTTTATTTTTATGTTTAATGTTTTCATTTTTATCTTTATTATTTTTCTAAACAAAAACAATAAAAATAAAAACAAAAATAATAAAAAAAAATTATAAAAATAAAAATAAAAATAATAAAGTAATACTAATAATTTTCAAAATAAAAATAATAAAATATAAAATTTAAAAAAAATAGAAATAATAGTAACAGAATAATAATAGTAAAATAAGAGCAATCATAAAAATTATGATAAAAAAATTAGTAGTAGACAATAAAATGATATCAATAAAATTAAAAATAATAATAATATAAATAAAAATTAAAATTAAAATTAAAACATAAGTTATAAAGATAAAAATAAAATAAAAATGAAAATGATAAAAACTTAAATAAAAATAACGAAAATGAAAATTTAAAACTAAAATAGAAATAATAAAATAAAAATAAACAAAAAATAGTAAAAAATAATAAAAAAATAGTAAAAAACAAAACAAAAAATAATCATAAAACAATAATAATGAAACTAAAATTATAAATAATAAGGATAAAAAACTAAATATGAGACTAGTAAAAATGAAATAAAAATGAAAATTATAAAATACGAAAAGAATGAAATTAAAAACAATAAAAATAAAAATTTAAAGAATAAATAAAATAAAAATTTAAAGAATAGATAAAATAAAAATAATGAATTTAATGATAATAAAATTATGTATAATAGAAATAGATATAAAATAATAAAATAAAAATAATAGTAAAAATACATATAGATTTTAAATTATTTTGTAAATACAAATTTGTCATCAAAAAGAGGGAAAAACTCTCTAAAAGGTTTTACTAAAGTTGAAATGTTTTCAAAACTTTTAATGTTACGTTTATTATCCTACTTTTATGTGATTTTTTTATATGATTTCTAGAACAAAAGTTAACTCATCAAAAGAGGCAAAAAAGGCCAAAAATATTGTATTTAAATCGAAATATTTAAAATCTTTTCTTTTTCATTTTTTGTACTTTTTTTAGGCGATTTTTATAATGATTTTTGAAACAAAAACAGCCAAAATAAAAGAGGAAAAAACTTAAAAATAATGTGAAAAAATAGATATTTTTTTCCTGTTTAAAATTACATTCTTTTGTATTATTTTTTAACAATCTTTGAATTAAATTCTTTTTTAAAACTGCTTTTAATTTCAAATTCTTGTCCTATTTTTAGCATATTTTATAAATGATTTTCAAACAAAAATCAGTCATCAAAAAGAGAAAAAACTAAAAAATATTTTACTAAAATTAATATATTTTTGAAACTTTTTATGTTACATTCATTGTCATTCTTTCAGGCGATTATTTAAATGATTTTTGAAATAGAAATCAGTCATAAAAAAGGGAAAACTCACAAAAGTATTATATCTAAATTAATTTTTAAAATTTTTTTTATATTATATTTGTTGTCCATTTTTAACGTACTGTTCGAAATGATTTTTGAAATTAGCATAAATATAATATTTAAACTGAAATATTTTTAAAGCTTGTTTTCTGTTTCTTTTTTGTTCTTTTTTTCGACATTTTCTGCAAAGTTTTTGAAACAAAGAACCACAAATAAAATTGGAAAAAACTCCTACGAATATTGTAAAAAAAACAAACAAATATTTTTAAAAATTGTTTTATGTTACATCTATTGTCCTATTTTTAACTGATTTTAAAAATGATTTTTGAATAAAAAAATCTGTCATCAAAAAGATTTAAAAATCTCTGAAATTGTGTACTAAAATTGTGTCCTTAAACTAAAATTTTAATGTTTTTCCTATTTTTAGCCGAATATTAAAATGATTTTTGAAACAAAAAATCAGTCACCAAAAGAAGGAAAAATATTTAAAAATATTTTAATAAGATTTAATTTTTTAAAAACCTTTTTTATGTTACATTCATTGTGTTATTTTTGGGATATTTCTCAAATGATATTTGAAATAAAAATCAGTCATGAAAAATAAGGGAAAATTGCCAAAAATATTATATTGAATGTAAATTTATCTTTTTCAGTTTTTTATGCTGTTTATTGTCCAATATTTAGCCGTTTCTTCAAGTGATTTTTGAAACAGAAATCGGTCATCAAAACAAGGGCAAAACCACCGTAAGTTTTGCATTTAGATTAAAATTTTTTTCATCTTTTTTCTGTTTAATTTTTTTTAAGCGATTTTTATAAAATTTTTGAAATTAAAAACGGCCATCGTAAAGAGGACAAATCTCTCGAAATAATTGTGCAGAAAATGTAAATATTTGTTGAGGCTTTTTATTCTATATTTCGTGTGATATTTTTAGTCTTTTGAAAATGATTTTGGAAATAAAAATCAGTATTTCTCACTGAATGATATCAACGCTTTACTTTTACCACTTTACAGCGTACCAACCCAAAACGACTATTACAGTTTTGCCCTACTACACAGCAACACTTATAAATACTTATAAGTTATGTACTACTCCCCAAGCCCGCCATCCCACCCCTCAAACACGAAGTGTACGAAACCCTAAAAGTGTCTAACGAGGAATAGTAGTAGTCAGCATGACACATTACCTTTGTCACGTTCCTCCTCGGACAACGTCGGAACGGTTGGCAAATGTGTTTTGTGTGTGTGTGTGTGTGTGTGTGTGTGTTTACGAACCTGCCCTATCCAGTGGGGGAGGAAACGATTGTTGTTTGTCGTTTTCCCCTTTAGATAAACGTTTGTTAGGTTCTTCTTCTTCTTGATGAGAGTTGCAGGATCAGGCGGTTTCACAGCTTTATACTAACAGAATCTGGTGTCTTGTTTACATATCGCCCGGTGAATATGAAACTGCAATTTTCCTTTTTAGTTTCTCTGTGAGATGAAATGTAAGAACTTAAACAGACGTAGAAATGATGAAATAAAAAGTGAGACAATTTAAACAGACGTAGAAATAATGAAATAAAAAGTGAGACAACTTAAACAGACGTAGAAATAATGAAATAAAAAGTGAGACAATTTAAACAGACGTAGAAATAATGAAATAAAAAGTGAGACAACTTAAACAGACGTAGAAATAATGAAATAAAAAGTGAGACAATTTAAACAGACGTAGAAATAATGAAATAAAATGTGAGACAACTTAAACAGACGTAGAAATAATGAAATAAAAAGTGAGACAATTTAAACAGACGTAGAAATTATGAAATAAAAAGTGAGACAATTTAAACAGACGTAGAAATAATGAAATAAAAAGTGAGACAACTTAAACAGACGTAGAAATAATGAAATAAAATGTGAGACAAGTTAAACAGGCATAAAAATAATGAAATAAAATGTGAGACAGCTTAAACAGACGTAGAAATAATGAAATAAAAAGTGAGACAACTTAAACAGACGTAGAAACAATGAAATAAAAAGTGAGACAATTTAAACAGACGTAGAAATAAGGAAATAAAAAGTAAGACAATTTAAACAGACGTAGAAATAAGGAAATAAAAAGTAAGACAATTTAAACAGACGTAGAAATAATGAAATAAAAAGTGAGACAGCTTAAACAGACGTAGAAATAATGAAATAAAAAGTGAGACAACTTAAACAGACGTAGAAATAATGAAATAAAATGTGAGACAGCTTAAACAGACGTAGAAATAATGAAATAAAAAGTGAGACAACTTAAACAGACGTAGAAATAATGAAATAAAAAGTGAGACAATTTAAACAGACGTAGAAATAAGGAAATAAAAAGTAAGACAATTTAAACAGACGTAGAAATAAGGAAATAAAAAGTAAGAAAATTTAAACAGACGTAGAAATAATGAAATAAAAAGTGAGACAACTTAAACAGACGTAGAAATAATGAAATAAAATGTGAGACAACTTAAACAGGCATAAAAATAATGAAATAAAATGTGAGACAACTTAAACAGACGTAGAAATAATGAAATAAAAAGTGAGACAATTTAAACAGACGTAGAAATAATGAAATAAAAAGTGAGACAATTTAAACAGACGTAGAAATAATGAAATAAAATGTGAGACAACTTAAACAGACGTAGAAATAATGCAATGCACAGTAAATTTCATGATAAAAATCTAAGAATGAAAGCGGTCAATAGAAGATAAGAGGTATCTGGCAACCACTTTGGTAAACATTGACGATGATGTTCATCAATTATAATGTCATAAGTAAGGATGAAAATCTCCCCCCCCCCCCACCCCCTTTCTCTCTCTCTCCCTCTCTTTCTCTCTCTCTGTCTCTGTCTCTCTCTGTATTGTATCATTGCAATTACATAATTTCAGTCACTTTCATAAAGAATGGAAGCTGCAAATGTAATAATAGTAAGCACCAGTGTTATAACGTCTTATTTTATAGAGTAAACGGGCAATGTATCCTGGACCTTGGCTAATGTACTGAACCATTTAATTTTACATGAGGATTTAATTACCACTGCATTATACAATTTCTCACTTTTATCATTGTTATACACATAGTCATTCATTTAGGGCAATATCAACTGACAACGATTTTTGCTAAGGTCTTACGTTATACAAATTACAGTTATGAGATCATGAAAGCCCGTTCCTTTTAAAAGTTTATGTCACCGTAGTTGTAGAATAACCAAACTGATTATACAGGCACAGTAATCATTTTCATATGCAAAAATTGCGATGTGTATAGCAAAGCTGTAAAGTGCCTCGCTGAAAAATAATTTGCTACCGAATGGCAGTGGAATGTATACATATATTTCACAAAATTTTCAAGAAAATATACCATCAAAACTAGCAAATTAAGAATAGTCTCCAGTATTATGAAAAAGAATAAATGTAGATGTCGTTGAGGACCAGATTGAAAATAATTTTGAATAGGTAACTGAGGCTGGTTGGAGCTGGAGCCAGCCAGTTCGTGCGGTCAAGATCTAGCTTATATTCTATATCAAGGTTTGCACATGAATCAACGGTCAGCGTTATGCATATGATAAACATCCAAACATATCCACAAATTAAAAAGGATAAAACTAATTATTTATTTTTATGGATATTTGTGTGTGAGACTTATAAAATAGAATAGTAAAAAGCGTGGAAATTTTGACGTGTGGATTCCACACTCCACACCTAATCACAATGTGGACAAGATAAGCCGTATTAGCTACGTCATTTCTACACTTCGGCAACCCAGATTTAATTTGGCTCTGACCCCTACCGGATCAGTGATACAACCTTTTATAAACGGAATCCGAAACCTCGGATTATTTATTGCTAATAACTCAGTGGGCTCTGTTCTGGGGAGGACTTCTTGGTCGCGCACATCACTGTATTGAAGGCCAGAAAGAAGGTTCTACAGATTGCACAAGATGCTACTACTGCCGGGACGGACGCCCACGATGACCTGTTCTGCGCCATGGAGATGATCTCTCTCTTAAAGGAGGACTGGACGGATTCTCAAGAGGAGAACCTTTTCCTCCTTGATGAAACTGAAGACACGAATTTGAAGAATTAACTCTGAGCAGAACAAACCAAGATTTGCTGGACCAGTTGATGGAAGAAAAGCATAACGTTGAAACGCTAGGTAAAGGCTGCGACTCTGCTGAAGAGGAGAATGAACGCCTGAAGAAGAAGCTCGCAGAATTGGAGGAGTCATTACTCCAGAAGGGAAAGGAAATAGAAAGTCTGAACGACACCTCGCAGGTAAAGAGAATGTGAGGAGAAGCTAGAAAAAGTAGAAACAATCTGAGGACAACGATTTCTACTGTGGGTACCTCGCAACAAATCGTGATCAAGTGAAAAGTCCCGGTCGTGAGATGCAGGAGACTCGAGGTCTGCGGAAGGAGGTCCATATCATGGAAGACAGAGTTCAGTCACTTCCAAAGAAGAACGAAGAAGACAAGCCTAAGAATGAAGCTTTGGCTGAAGAGGCCAAGGCGAAAGGAAACATGTTCTACAAGCTTGGACGCCTGGAAGAAGCTTGTGAATGTTTCTTCAGGGTACTGGATCTGGCCGACGACCAAGCAGACTGAGATTGGGATTGTGTCTCTTGTTGCTTGGCAGACATAGCGAAGCTATGGTTCAGCTTGAGGAATTAGATGGTCAAGATGATTTGGTTGCAGCCGCCAAAGCCTTGCAAAGAATGCAATGTCACGGCTGCCCCTGCTACATCCTGGGAATTGCAGAAAAGGCTAATTTGAAGGACAAGAGTGGGCCTACAGGAAGCGGGCACTCAAGTTCGACACTGAATTAGAATTCAGCTGAAGTCTGAGGAGGAGTTTTCCCTGGAGTCGTCTTAGAAAGACTCAAGATACAGAGATGGATTGAAAAATGAACTGTACACACAACGATATAAGATTCACTGGATCCAAAGACTCCAGATGTAAGCTCCGAGATCCTTAGAATCCATCTTTGAAGCCTTCAGGGCTCGAATGCGTCTGATTTGAAATCCAAGGTAAAGGGAAGCTCAGAGAAAAGAATAACAGCAGAGAACGACGATGCGACAGCCCTAAGAGCTCTTCCAGAGAGAAGCAAACTGGAGTCCTGAGGACCAGATGTGAACGGATGGAATCCTGGATTGCGGAAGACAAGGGAGGATCTCGAAGAGAGACCGTGAGATTTACGAAAGAACAGACAGCTGTCACGAAGGAGGAATAGTTGGAGAAGTTAACAACAACAAGAAAGAAAGGAAGAGCTAATAGATACAAAATGAATGGCTAAAGGAAAGCAACAGAAGTACGGAAGCTCCAGATGCATTTGGAGAGAAATGAGCAGAGAAATTGAGGCCCCCGAAGATAATCTCATAAACAAGACACCATGAAGAACGCGAACATCGGCCTAACCATCACCTGCAGGACATAAAGCAAACCAATCATTAGGCCAGCGGAGAATGAAACTTCAGAAACAGTAAAACCTTTCCAAACAGAAGCAAGCTGGAGACCTGATTTAGCATATCAGACGATAATGAAAAGGAACTAAGAAAAATAAAGGATATGGCAGAAAGGTTGAAGAAGCAAAGGAAATGACAGCAACCTTTTTGGCGTCCCCTGTGCCAGGTAAGTATGCTCCTAATTACATCTAGAAACAATCAATTTGGTGTACCCTTTGCCAGGTAAGTATGCTTCTAATTACATCTAGAAGCAATCTATTTGGTGTACCCTGTGCTAGGTAAGTATGTTTCTATTACAATTAGAAGCAATCTATTTGGTGTACCCTGTGCTAGGTAAGTATGTTTCTATTACAACTAGAAGCAATCTATTTGGTGTACCCTGTGCCAGGTAAGTATGCTTCTAATTACATCTAGAAGCAATCTATTTGGTTTACCCTGTACCAGGTAAGTATGCCTCTAATTACATCTAGAAGCAATCTATTTGGTTTACCCTGTGCCAGGTAAGTATGCCTCTAATTACATCTAGAAGCAATCTATTTGGTTTACCCTTTGCCAGGTAAGCATGCTTCTAATTACATCTAGAAGCAATCTATTTGGTTTACCCTGTGCCAGGTAAGTATGCTTCTAATTACATCTAGAAGCAATCTATTTGGTTTACCCTGTGCCAGGTAAGTATGCTTCTAATTGCATCTAGAGGCATCTATTTGTATACCCTGTGCCAGGTAGTGTTCTAATTACACTAAAGGCAATCTATTTAGCATACCCCTGTGCCAGGTAAGTATGCTTCTAATTACAACTAAAGGCAATCTATTTAGCATACCCTCTGCCAGGTAAGTATGCTTCTAATTACAACTAAAGGCAATCTATTTAGTATACCCTGTACCAGGTAAGTATGCTTCTAATTACAACTACAGGCAATCTATTTAGTATACCCTGTACCAGGTAAGTATGCTTTTAATTACAACTAAAGGCAATCTATTTAGCATACCCTGTGCCAGGTAAGTATGCTTGTAATTACAACTAAAGGCAATCTATTTAGTATACCCTGTGCCAGGTAAGTATGCTTCTAATTACATCTAAAAGCAATATATTTGGAAAACCTTTGCCAGGTAAGTATGCTTCTAATTACATCTATAGAGGCAATTAGTAATAAGAACATAATAATAATAACAATAAAATTAAAAATAATAAAAAATTTAAATGATACTAGTAAAAATAAATAAAAAAAGAAAAGATAATGAAAATAATGATAATAAAAATAAATGTAATAGAAATAGATATGAAAATAATAAAATTTTAATAGTAGAAATAAAAATAATAAACTAATAATAATAAAAATAAAAATGAAAATAATAAACAAAAAATAAAAAATGATAAGAATAAAAACAATAATAAAAAAAATATAGTTATTATAAATAAAAATAAAATAATAAAAACATTCATAATGAAAATATAAAAATTCTAATAAAATATGAATTAAAATAAAGTTAATAAAAACTAAGTAAAAATAATAAAATTAATACAAAATAACGATGATAGAATAATAATAAAACGAAAAGATAAATAAAAAAATAAAAGTAAAAACATTAAAATAAAAAAATAACAAATATAAATTAAAGCTGTAATAAAAAACAATACTGACAAAAAATAAGAAAATATAAAAAGGATTTAGTAAAAATAACAAAAATAAATAATAATAAGAATAAGAATATGGATAATAAAAGTAAAAAGAATAATAATAATAAGAAAATAATCAAGAATAAAGATAATAATAATTTAATAATAATAATAAAACAAAACAAAAATAATAATGACAATAATAATAATGCATCAAGGAAATAGATACCCTAATTCAAACTGTGAGGATTGTATCTGGGGACATCAGGATGGAGTTTGGAATAGAAAAATGTGCCTTAGTCAACATACACAAGGGCAAAGTAACAAGGACTGAAGGGATAAAGCTACCAGATGGGAGCAACATCAAACACACAGATGAGAAAGGATACAAATATCTGGGAATAATGGAACGAGGGGATATAAAACACCAAGAGATGAAGAGCACGATCAGGAAAGAATATACGCAGAGACTCAAGGCGATACTCAAGTCAAAACTCAACGCCGGAAATATGACAAAAGCCATAAACACATGGGCATTACTAGTAATCAGATATAGCGTAGGAATAGTGGAATGGACGAAGGCAGAACTCCGCATCATAGACCAGAAAACTAGGAACCATATGACAATACACAAAACATTACACCCAAGAGCGAACACGGACAGACTATACATAACACGAAGGAAAGGAGGGAGAGGACTACTAAGCATAGAGGACTGCGTCAACATCGAGAACAGAGCACTGGGGCAATATCTGAAAACCAGTGAAATCGAGTGGCTCAAGAGTGCATGGGAAGAAGGACTGTTAAAAGTAGACGAAGACCCATAAAATATACAGAGACAGGAGAATGAAAAACAGAACAGAGGAATGGCACAACAAACCAATGCACAGACAATACATGAGACAGACTAAAGAACTAGGCAGCGATGAAACATGGCTATGGCTACAGGGGGAGAGCTCAAGAAGGAAACTGAAGGAATGATAACAGTGGCACAAGATCAGGCCCTAAGAACCGGATATGTTCAAAGAACGAAAGATGGAAATAACATCTCTCACATATGTAGGAAGTGCAATACGAGAAATGAGTCCATGAACCACATAGCAAGCGAATGTCCGGCACTTGCACAGAATCAGTACAAAAAGAGGCATGGTTCAGTGGCAAAAGCCCTCCACTGGTGCCTGTGCAAGAAACACCAGCTACCTTGTAGTAATGAGTGGTACGAGCACCAACCTGAAGGAGTGATAGAAAACGATCAGGCAAAGATCCTCTGGGACTATGGTATCAGAACAGATAGGGTGATATGTGCAAATAGACCAGACGTGACGTTGATTGACAAAATCAAGAAGAAAGTATCACTCACTGATGTCGCAATACCATGGGACACCAGAGTTGAAGAGAAAGACAGGGAAAAAATGGATAAGTATCAAGACCTGAAAATAGAAATAAGAAGGATATGGGATATGCCAGTGGAAATTGTACCCATAATCATAGGAACACTAACTATGATCCCAAGATCCCTGAAAAGGGATCTGGAAAAACTAGAGGCTGAAGTAGCTCCAGGACTCATGCAGAAGAGTGATCCTAGAAAAGTCGCACATAGTAAGACAAGTGATGGACTTCTAAGAAGGCAGGATGCAACCCGGAACCCCACACTATAAATACCATATATATATATATATATATATATATATATATATATATATATATATATATATATATATATATATATATATAACATCAGGTAAACCATAAATATAAAGGAAGAGGTGGTCCAATCAGACGACAGTCATATACACGTGTTTATCAAGAAAGGGCGTTTCATGTTGTCACCAACACATCATCAGTCTGCAATTGAAATTCAACATTAAAATAAACTTAAAATTACAATAAAAATTAAATAAACTTAAAAATTACAATACAAAATTAAAATGTACTCAGAACGTTAAACATAAGGAACAGAAGAAAACTACGTATTCATAAAGCAAAGAAAGAACTGAGTGACTAAAAACGGTAAGGTCTGCACACAACGTAAACCTCACGCCCAGAGAGGAGATGACGAGGTGTTGGAGGTTAAAAACTATGTTGGAAAGGTGCTTTAATAACAATGACCCAAGGGTAGTTAGATGGGTAGTTTTTCTTTGTGGTGCCGATTATAGAAAAATGTTCTTTTCGATAGTAACCTTACAACTCTTTTGCATGTATCTTATATTAGGAACTCGGGATTAGAGATTCTGGACCAGTTCTGTAACTTAATCCCAAATGGCTATAATACCGGACTTGTAACAGTCTACGTGAAGAACCAACATAAATACCAAGACATCTTGGGCATTCAAATTTATGTATGATATTGGACTTCATGAAATCCTGTAATTTGTCCTTGTAATTAAAAAACCCTCCAATTTTTTGTGGATTCATGGGAATAAGATTAAGTTTTTAAAAAACCAAATTCCTTTTCAATAATATTTCTAACTTTTACACGTAAACTGTCTGAATGAATAAATGGGATGGGTGCATACATAGTTAACCTAGGTACATTAAAATTAAGGGTGGGTGCTGACAGATACCTCGCTAGCAATTTACTAATAATGTTAAAAACCAGCTTTTTGGGAAACGAGTTCTTTACAAAATATTCTAAAAGAAACTCGACTTCCAGATGGAAGCAGAGCCAATCAGGTGTGTACCGAAGGGCCCTAAACACCAAAGTAGATATAGCATTAATCTTAAAATTACGGAAACACGAGCTAAAAAAATGTTCCCGAACCCTAGTGAAGGTATATTTCTAAAAACACTTGTGTTGAAAAGGTGGATATCTCTAGTTATCTTTATATCCAAGAAGGCCAGGAAGTCATCCTTCTCATTTTCCAACGTAAATTTAATGTTAGGATGGGCTTCATTTACATAATCTAAAAAAAGCTGGCATTGCACGAAAATTTAATAAGGCAAAAGTATCGTCAACTCATATCTTCTTTTTTATAAAAAAAAGGGGAAAAAGGGGGCTTAAAATTCCCAGGACAATCGTTATGAAAATTCTCCTCCAAATGTTCCATAAAAATATTGGCAAACAACGGTCCCAAAGGAGAACCCATGGCAAACCCCTCTGCCTGGTGAGTTTGGAATTACTTAACACAAGAACCAGCACTTCGATGATTGGCTGTTATTTTCTCGCCCCGCCCACATTTTTAGATGCTCTTCGGGGGGAAACTATCCTCTTCATTTACATGTTAACGTTCAACTGATGAGGAACCGTTCGGATGTTCGAAAGTCTTTGTTTTATTTTTATATTGAAATATATTTAAATATATAATTATGGATTTTTTAACAATTTTTTTTCACGAGACTGTGAATTTCTTAACAAACATTATTATTGTTATTATTATTATTATTATTATTATTTTTTTTGTTTTTTTTTTTTTTTTTTTGCTCTATCATCAGTCCTCCAATTCGACTGGGGTGGTATTTATAGTGTGGGGTTCCGGGTTGCATCCTGCCTCCTTAGGAGTCCATCACTTTTTTTTTCTTACTATGAGTTGCCGTTTCTAGGATCACACTCTTCTGCATGAGTCCTGGAGCTACTTCAGCCTCTTAGTTTTCTAGATTCCTTTTCAAGGATCTTGGGATCGTGCCTAATGCTCCTATGATTATGGGTACGATTTCCACTGGCATATCCCATATCCTTCTTATTTCTATTTTCAGATCTTGATACTTATCCATTTTTTCCCTTTCTTTCTCTTCAACTCTGGTGTCCCACGGTATTGCGACATCAATGATTGATACTTTCTTCTTGACTATTTGCACGTATCACCCTATCCGTTCTGATACCATAGTCCCAGAGGATCTTTGCCTGATCGTTTTCTATCACTCCTTCAGGTTGGTGCTCGTACCACTTATTACTGCAAGGTAGTTGGTGTTTCTTGCACAGGCACCAGTGGAGGGATTTTGCCACTGAATCATGCCTATTTTTGTACTGGTTCTTGCTATGTGGTTTATGGTTTCATTTTTCGTATTGCACTTCCTACATATGGGAGAGATGTTATTTCCGTCTATCATACTTTGAACATATCTGGTTCTTAGGGCCTGATCTTGTGCCGCTGTTATCATTCCTTCAGTTTCCTTCTTTAGCTCTCCCCTCTGTAGCTATTGCCATGTGTCATCGCTGGCTAGTTCTTTAGTCTGTCTCATGTATTGTCCGTGCATTGGTTTGTTGTGCCAGTCCTCTGTTCTGTCTGTCATTCTCCTGTCTGTATATTTCTGGGTCTTTGTCTACTTTTACCAATCCTTCTTCCCATGCACTCTTGAACCACTCGTCTTCACTGGTTTTCAGATATTGTCCCAGTGCTCTGTTCTCGATGTTGACGCAGTCCTCTATACTTAGTAGTCCTCTCCCTCCTTCCTTTCGTGTTATGTATAGTCTGTCCGTATTTGCTCTTGGGGGTAGTGCTTTGTGTATTGTCATATGTTTCCTGGTTTTCTGATCTATGCTGCGGAGTTCTGCCTTCGTCCATTCCACTATTCCTGCGCTGTATCTGATTACTGGCACTGCCCTTGTGTTTATGGCTTTGATCATATTTCCGGCGTTGAGTTTTTACTTGAGTATCGCCTTGAGTCTGCATATATTCTTTCCTGATCGTGTCCTTCATCTCTTGGTGTTTTATATCACCTCCTTCCATTATTCCCAGGTATTTGTATCCTGTCTCATCTATGTGTTTGATGTTGCTCCCATCTGGTAGCTTTATCCCTTCAGTTCTCTTTACTTTACCTTTTTGTATGTTGACTAAGGCGCATTTTTCTATTCTAAACTCCATCCTGATGTCCCCAGATACAATCCTTACAGTCTGGATTAGGGTATCTATTTCCTTGATGCTCTTACCATACAGCTTGATGTTGTCCATGAACATCAGATGGTTATCATTATTATTAATGGAAAAGATAAAACAGATTAATCGATCTTCATTATATATCAATCCTTCTCTCTTTAACTGGAAAAGAATGGAACACACACTCATATCTATGTAGAAGTCGTTTAAAACCGTTTCATTTACAATAAAATCATACTTGCGCACACTTCAGGGAATAAATCGTTTATAAGGCCGAAGGATATATTAGCAAGGCATATTTAAATATTAACCAAAATAGGAAAAAAAACTATGATTTCTTTAATTGCTAGTTATATATTATCTACAGGTAACGGAAATGAGCAAATACTGTAATGAGAATCATTAGAAAAAAAACCCTTTCTAAAAAATATTTTTTTTTCACAATTGTTGATGATCCTTTATCGTTTTACTTACATTTTATATATATTTAATAAGACTAATCTACTGTAAGTATATGATTGATTTTTAATGATAAACTTGATCTCACTAAACATTTTTCGTCAAGCCTTAAATGAGAGCCATTTTTATTATTATAGATGCTTCTCATTATTCGAAATAAGATCTGCACATATAATGTCCAAAGCAGGAGAGGAGATGCTTTCATCAAAAGCGCTTAAGTGAAGGAGAATAAAAATGAAATTTTTTTTTTTATTATCGGAAATCAAATTTCCCGTTACAGTAAAACAGGCGCCACGTTCCTTGCAAATCGAGTTTACGAGGCTGATTAACTCGGCTAAGGCTATTATTCAGTTTTCTCAAACGCCGAGAGTGAAGGCTGCACGATTTATAGTGCTGTATCTAGGGATTTCGTCCAAGAGTTCCTCGCAATTTACTTAGTGTAAAACAAACTCCATTAGACGCTATAGTGCGTTTACTTTTCTAAGATCGATCTGGTGGGGCCAGGTAGAAAAGGCAGAGATGTCATATCTACATTAAATGCTTCCCGCAGATATAATCCTTCTTGGGAGGATTCGCTTTAGACCTTGGGAGTCGAGGAAAAGGGTTTGCTTCTTCCCTGTTAACTTTTTTTTTTCCTCATTCCCGATTCTATTTACCTATTCCTTTTTTCTCTTTCTATAATTGCAGATGCGCTGTATGGCCTGTTGGCTCCGGTGTTTGGCCTTCACTTATTCTTGTTTTGTTTGGTTATTTTTTTTAAGAAAACGACGTGCCACTCATTCCTTCTTCGCAGAACTTTTATTTATCAAAATCATCCAAGTCAGTCACAGGACTCGCTTTCTCTTTTCTTTTTTGAAACACTGGAGATTCCACTATCTTTCCCGTCTCTCTTGCTTCCTTTTTAAGTCAACAAATAGGCATTTCTTACACTTTCGTTGCTTCCAAGGTCCTTTAAATATACTTTATTATTTAAAGGACCTTGGTTGCTTCAGATGTTCTCTGGATAGCCTTCGAAACATCAGTTACTGGACCTTCATGTTGTTTTTATAAAATGAAGCATTTCAGGACATTATAGACTATTTCCTTGGCCTCAGGTGATGGGTGAAGGGGTTTGCGGGTGTCACTTGGCCCGTCCATCCATACTTATCACAGTGGGTGATCGAGAGCGAATATCTTTTAATGATATTGACCATGACCTTTTAAATCCTCTTAAAAATCATAGGTCCCCAAAACTCAGATCTGGCATCGCCGGGGAAAAAATATGCCATATCTTCATTTTCATTAATGAAACTGGGGTTTTAATTAACGAAGAATACACGAAATAAGATATATTCAAAATATCTGATGGAAACAAAAAACTACAGTTCAAGAAATGAAAGCTATTTCAATAGACTCCATGAAGCTCATATGATTACCATAACATGAAATTTGGCAACGTATGATATCTGTACGAGCCACGCCACAGCGATCTTAGAAAAGTAAATGCACTCTAGGTGAGGGATTAGTAGGTTCTATACCTTGTGGAAACCCAGAGACTTCTATGCTCATGCGTACACGAATGGACTTATTTGGAGGAAGTTTTTGCGTAGTTTCAGAATGATCGGAATATGAATTGTTTCTTATTTTCTTTACGAACTCCAGTTACAGGAAACCGAATACTTATGACTAAATTTCAGAACCTACATAAATACATAACGTGTAGTCCTGTCATTCTTTGTCTTTTTGAATTCGTCAGATTTTCTCAATAATTCAACGAACTTACTTGGAGAGTTCAGCTTATCATGTGCCTTTTCACCATTCGTTCAGCAACGCTTATGAAATTAGTCTCTGACAGATAAATAATGAAAGGCCAAGCACTGGGACCTATTGGGTCATTCAGCGCTAGAATGGAAATTGAGACCAAGAAGGTTTTGCAGGAGCAACGGAAGGAAACCCTTGAACTTGCACTACGAAGGGGAGAGTTAAGGAAAGGACGATGGAAGAAAGGAAATACAAACGGAGGTACAGTAAAATGAAAGATAAGGGGTGTTGCAGCTAGGGGCATAAGTGACGGATATAACTGGATTTATATTACATTTAGACCAGCCTTATCTATTTAAAAATAAACATCACGACACACATACGCACATACAAAATATTTCATTGTATATTAAAATGTTTAAAAGGAATAGCTTGTATTAATTCCCGAGAATATTCTCTTTTTTCACTTTCTAATATCAAAGAGAGAGAGAGAGAGAGAGAGAGAGAGAGAGAGAGAGAGAGAGAGAGAGAATTTGTATGATATTTAGGTTCATTGTTTCAAATGAAAAAAATGGAGCGCCAAATTCCATTTTCCAAAATACAAACTACAGAGCGACCATTAACTTCGAAACGGACAGTAGCCAATACATAGTATGTGATCGTAAAATAAAGGATAAATTGTATTTTAGTTCTTTTTTTGTAAGCATGTTACAGGGCCTAGCATTTACCACTCTTACAAATAAGATCAGTAGAATTTTATATGCAACAATAAATTATTTATTTCTTTCTTCCTCAGAAACTTTTTTTAATTTAATCGAATGTTTGATTTGTTTTCTATAAAGTTGCATAATTATCTCCTTCTTAAGCAAGTCATAATTCATATTTTCATGCACCTTCTATTCAAGTCATTTAAAGAGTCAAATCTCTCTCTCTCTCTCTCTCTCTCTCTCTCTCTCTCTCTCTGTCTGTCTGTCTGTCTGTCTGTCTTGCATCATTACTGAGGATAGACTAAAAACTGATGGTTATAAAGTGCTCTCTAATTATATATTTATTTTATATTGCCCTCAGAAGACTAATTCTTCACAGAAAACGACTCAGAATGGGTGGTAACAGTGAAATGAGAGAGAGAGAGAGAGAGAGAGAGAGAGAGAGAGAGAGAGAGAGAGAGAGAGAGAGAGAGAGAGGCGGTGGCGGTATTGGCTATATTTTCGAGACAAAATTTCAGATTTTCATGTAAGACTGGTGATGGAAAGAGAGAGAGAGAGAGAGAGAGAGAGAGAGAGAGAGAGAGAGAGAGAGAGAGAGAGGCAATAGTATTTCTCGGCCATTTACTAGAATTTCTTTTTCATTTCTGTAGAAAATCCTATTTTTCTTCCAGAAAATAACAGTAAGATAATTATTCTCTCAGTCAGGTTTTCGTCCTAAATAAGTTTGTGTCTCCTCTCTAAAAATACCATCTAAATAGTTGATGAAATTATCTTCAGTGGGCAGGACGTTCTATGACTTTTAATTTGAAAATGCAAACAAAAAGAAAATACAGAGCAGAACTGAAAATCTTGCTGGTCATAAAGAAACAGTGTTCAGATTGACACAAATTCCAAGATGTTCTGCAGCGAAAGAGGATTCGGTAGAACGATGGAAAAAGCCTCCAACGAAATAGGAGTCGAATTCGAACATTTCCCAGCTGTTCCAAGGGAAGCTCAGATATCTGTCAAATGAAAAGCTACAAGAAAACGCTGATGCCCAGGTAGATATATTTTCCTTTTTTGGGAAAGTTTTTTTTTTTCCAGAAACGGGGGACGATGGAATGGGAGTATATCGGAAGTCTGGATTTCAAAAAGATTTGTATGTATACAGGGAGGGTTTTATAAAAAAATGAGACAAAATATAATAGTAACCGATAGGCGGTATATCCTTGTGTTGATAGGAAAGGAATATTTCAAGCCACTATTTAAAGACGAAGGAACTTGTGTACTCATAATTTTACTTAGAAAATGCAGAAACTTAGAGACAGAAAGTCTGATCAAATAGGTTTCTGGAGAGCAGATGTTCAAGATTATTCAGTATTGCAACTCTTTCTCATAAGTTTTCTGTCCACTTTATCTCACAATTTATTTTACCCGATTCATTTTCGAAAATGGAAGAAAGAAGGCTAAAAGGAATTGTCCTAAGGGGCTTCCGGAGGGAAAGGCGGCAGAAGACTTTATAAAATGTTCGGGATAAATATTAATCATCAGATACTTTCCAGGTTGAACACGCCTTACAGTTTCCAGGTTTTTGTTCGTTTCCTGGGAAGTGTCTGGTAAAGATATATGATACTGACATCAATATTTTCTAATCTAACATTAGTTTGAAATGAAAAGACTATTATGATTGTCAAAACCTAACGAACATTACAAAAATAAGACCAAACTTTTTAAAGCAAACAGATAACATGATGGAATCTCGCCAAGCCATCATGTTTATAATCCGCTCCCTGAGTCACTTGTTCTCTCCAAAAGATTATCATCCTTTTAGCCTCTGGATTCCGAAGCTGTATTGGGAGTGATTTCTCTCTTGTCAGCAACTCTCCTCCACACTTCAAACAAGCAAATGTCAAACACTCTCTCTCTCTCTCTCTCTCTCTCTCTCTCTCTCTCTCTCTCTCTCTCTCTCTCTCAATCAATCAATCAATTTATCAATCAAACAAACAAACAAACAAACAAAAACATACATGCACGCCACAAACGTACACATATCGGCTGTGTCCTATGTGAGTGTATCTCTCTCTCTCTCTCTCTCTCTCTCTCTCTCTCTCACACACACACACACAAGCCCTAAAAATATAGAAACATACCCAACACATTTAAAGAGTCATCTGTAGTTACTCAATTTATTCTTTGACAATAAGAATCTTCCGTAATTCGTTTGCAAAAAAGTATCGCCTGGTGCTTCGATTTTAAAATTATAGAAAAATGAAAATTGCTCAAAGATATTTAGAAAATAACATTGACAAATTATCCACCAACGAGTATAAAAAGATAGTTAAATTTTTACTCAGTTCACGGTATAATTCCCATCAACGGAAATTATTAAAAGGATACACCTCACATTTCAGAAATAAATGAGAATGAATCCCTCTTATGGAAATACAAAATGAAATTAAGTTTTGTTTTACCGGTGTGGTAACCAAAGTGGATATGATAGCCACATTTTTAAAATTCATTTTTTGCTCCCATGAAATGGTAATGGTTGTGACTTTGCAATGATAAGCAAAGGTTTTGTGTTTCCCAAAGTTTTATGCGTGCGAATTGAAGTGGTCAATTCTGATGAAAGAACCCGGAATTCCATTTCACCAATCCAGCACTTGGAGCATAGCAATAATGGATTACGTACTATTATTATTATTATTATTATTATTATTATTATTATTATTATTATTATTATTATTATTATTATTATTATTATTATTATTATCCACAAATTCGGCTAAGGTCAAAGCCCATCCCTTCCTGTCAAAATGCCTTCCACGCAAAATTCGGCAGAAGAAGAGAGAAAGTAGGATGAGAGTCCCAACTCTCGCTAGTAACAAAGACAAGGGTCAGTCAGGGATGGAAGAGAAAGAACAGAGGGAGGGTTCAGGGATCCCTGAACAGGAAATGCTTTTAGGTCAGGGGTGTCAGACTGGCCTTTGAGATGAGTAGATGTTTCCAGGGGAAGCGCGAATCATTCCAGGTGAAAGGGGAAAGACGTCCAGAGCTGGAGGAGTTCTGGAGGAAGGATTTGTTTATGCTAAGGATCCTGGAAAACTTTTTGGGGAAAATGTAAAAAGTTTCGTAATACTACTGCATGAGAATGAAATTTGTAAAGAAATGCAATTATCACATGATGAGGTATATCGAGAATATACCAGAGATATTTCGTGTTTCGAAAATGATTCTGTGAATAACCAAATCCAAGATTTAACAAACTGAACCCTATTCGTATGGAACAAGCCTTCAGAGGCCACTGGCTTGACATTCAAGTTTCCAAAGAATTTGGCGTTCACTTGAAGGAAGTGGCAGAAGGTAACAGGAATTACAGAAAGAAGAAATCAATTTAAAGGTAATCTCTCTCTCTCTCTCTCTCTCTCTCTCTCTCTCCACCCAAATCTCATTATCCGATATCAAGGTACAAAGGCATAATGCCCGTTAATGACTCAACGACACGAATTTTACTATATATTATATATATATAAATATATATATATATATATATATATATATATATATATATAAATATAAATATATGTAAATGAACATATACATAGATAAATAGATAGACAGGCACAAACAGCATCGCATGAACCTACCCAACTGTAAAGAAAATGCGATTCACGGCGAGTATTATTTCTGCCTCCATTCCCTAAAATATTACCAAACAACTTTTCACGTCGAATGCTTTAGTGCAATTTCCTTTTTCTACTTTTATATTTGAGACTTAAATTCAAATGGAAATACGTTGGTCTCGAACGATGTACATAAGCGCCTGGAATCACTGACCAGAACACTGGAATAGTCTTTGTACACGGTCTCTACCTCTCTCTCTCTCTCTCTACACACACACTTGCACGTGCACACACACGCATGCAAACACACACACACATATATATATAAAGATATAAACCACGAAGGAAAAATAAACAACGGAGTGTCTGCAAGATCTTTTGACTCGACGTCCTTGACTCAACAGGGTAAAGGACGTCGAGTCGAAAGATCTTGCAGAGACTCTGTTGTTTATTTTTCCTTTGAGGCTTATACCTTTATTTATGGATTTATCACGTTCCACACCTTTGTGATTCAGTTTATACATATAATATATATATATATTATATAATTAATATATATATATATATATTATATATATATATATATATTATATATATATATATATATATATATATATATATATATATATATATATATATATATATAGATATATAAGCGAATACCACGGGAAATGATAGACAGGAATCCAAGCGCTTTCGTCTTTATTCAGACATCGTCAAGTAGCTCCTTGACGATGTCTGAATAAAGACGAAAGCGCTTGGATTCCTGTCTATCATTTCCCGTGGTATTCGCTTATTTATGAAGTCACGTGCATCTACTGTGATTTTTTAAGCAATATATATATATATATATATATATATATATATATATATATATATATATATAGATATATATATATATGTATGTGTGTGTGTGTGTGTGTGTGTGTGTGTGTGTGTGTGTGTGTAAGGTAGTTGTCGACTTACGGCATCTAGGGTAACCTAGCTTACACTACACAGCATACTTTATACATATATGGCATAGTAATTATTAATTTCAGCTAATTCTGTAGGTTCAATGCACATTGGCTTATGATACTTCAGTACAAAGAGAAATTGAATAACATTAACAAGTTAGATTCTCGTATACGATGATGATGTTATTATGGTACATTATATCGTATATATATGAATACAGTAGTCTAGCCTACAGTATACTGTATACTACAGACACGATTTAATTTAGTAATTTATTACTATAAGCCAATTTTGGAGGTTCAGTGCATTCTGACTATGATATATCAGTAGAAAAAACAATTGGACACGAAACGGGAATCAGATTCGGACTATCGGCATACCCAAGATATATATGGTCGCGGGGGCAGTTGTGGGTATTTTCCTTTCCTGAGAACAGTTGTGAGAGCGATCAAAGGGAAAATACCTTGGGAACAACTTGGGCGAAGGGTTCGAAGGTATTGGGGATTAGGCCTGTAAGTGTCATATGTCCTTTTCACTCTGTTATCTTGTATACGTTTGGTGTTCTTTTGAATTCATAAAGATCACTGTACACAACCAAATCGTTGATTGATAAGTTTGGCTTTCTAATATATAATAGAAACCTTAAATTAATATGCTTGATAAGACTTTATTTAATAAACTAACATAAATATACATAGATAACAGAAAACAGTATCTGGCTTCATAATTGAAATGAAAAATACTTAACAAAAACGAAAAAAATCCTTTTAGAATTGTCACGGCATAATTCAGTTCATTTACACATCTTTTTTTTTCTGCCTGATCGATATAATTTGGGCATTCAGAACTTTCATCCTAAAAACATCCAACATCTGACAAAAAAAAAAAAAAAAAAAAAAAAAAAAAAATCACTTCAAAAGCCAAGGATGTACAATTTTCAATATGGCGTGCCTGGTTTGAGTGTATTTTCTCCATTGTGTGTATGTTTTATCCCATAATCATGCCTAGAGTTTTTTCTGTCATAAGGTATCCTGGAATTGAACACATCAATCCAGGAGTCGGCAAGCTTTATAAAGTCCCTTGTACTTTCCCAGAACATACTCTTCAAAAGTCCCTGACTTCCATAAAATCTAAAGCTGTAGATGTTGTTTCCGAAAGAAGCTGCACTGCTTTCCTCGCATAAATACGTTGCGCACTACCTGTTAAATGTGTGTTTCTCTGTTAAGCGATATGTGCGTTTCAAGTCACTTCACTTCTTTCGACAATTTCCCTAACGCATCCGCTGAGAACAATATCTCCATTTTGTAATTCAAAACCAGAACCAAGAAGATTGCTCTCATTAACTTGATTAAATAAGGGGCATCGGCAAAGACTTGAAGTTTCTCTTTTATATGCACTGTTTGCAAAATGTTTACTGGATATGCGATGAGTAGTAGTGTTAAAGTTGACCTTTCTCTTACAACGATGAACCCATTTGTCTTGTTTCCTCATCCAGAGGGAATCAGAAAAATGATGCCTCCTCTTTTCTACTATTTGAATAACAACCAAACACGGCGCAGCTGTTTGGCATTATTTAAATAATGATTCAGATTATACAACAATTGAAAACTATGGTTGTATTCGTAGAAAATAAAACTAAATCACTGCAGAGATGACTGAAGTGACCTGTGATCTACATTTGAATGAAACGGTAGC
>NC_061096.1:67369952-67435543 GCF_015104395.2 Macrobrachium nipponense
AGGTTTAAGAAATCTCTGCTGCAGTCACGTTTGGAGTCCTTAATGGCTATTTGGTTTACTACTTAGCACCTGCAGGGTTAAGGGCGAGCATCAAGATGTTCAGCAGAGCCAGTTTTGTCTGGGTTTACACCTTTGTCTGCGTTATGTTGAGGACCACGGCTTCTGAGTTGCAGCTTCGTCTGTGTTCTCCTGAAGGGCAGCTTCGTTTGCGCCGTGTTTACAGCTTCGGCTGGGTAAATGTCTTCAGGAGGAATTCTTAGTGTATCCTCAGGTGTTATCTCTGCAAGTTGCCACGGTTTCCTGGATGTTATGGTCATTGTTTGCTATTTGAATTATCTGATGACTTTCAGGTCAAATTTCAGTCATTTTTGCTTAAACGTTTTTACTTTGACTCTGATTCTTTCATGTAAATACTGAATTCAAATCATTGTTAACTTTATATATAATAAATTAATCTTAAGGTCTCTGTTTTGTGTTACTTGGTTTCATCTTCCTTTATCTGTCTCAATTGCTACCTGATTTTATATATATACTTACTTACGTTATCTTCCCGCCGCTGGCCAGTGGCATAAGGCTGATACAGCTCCTCTCCATCTGTCTCTATCCCGAGCCATTTCCTTCGCTTCCTCTAGGTTCTGGATTTCATCCTCAAGATCCCTGACAATTATGTCTATCCACCTCGTTCTTGGTCTACCCAGCGGTCTTCTTCCTATTTGTACTGCTCTCAGCGCTCTCCTGGGGTCTCTATTCCCATCCATCCTCTCAAGATGTCCAAACCATTTCAGCCTTCCCCTCTTCAGCCTGATACTGACCGGCCTTTGCCTCAATCTCATCCTGATGTCTTCATTCCTAACATAATCGTCCCATTTGATGCCAAGTATCCTTCTCAGCAGCTTCATCTCAAAGCGATCCAACCTTCTCTCCTCTGCTCTGGTCAGTGACCAGGTGGACTAACCATACTAGGGACTCGTAATTACTACTGCATTGAATATTCTCATCTTAGTTTTCAAGCTGATTTCATGCCTAGACCAAACGTTTCTTCTCAGAATCTCAAAAGCTCTTGCTGCTCCTAGTTTTCTTCTTTGTATATCTTCAATTTGAGTTCCTGTCCTCTGATTGTCATATCCTCCATGTGCACCCAACCATCATCCCTACTCAACCATGATCTCGCTCTTATTAGTGCTGATGTTCAAGCAAAGGTTCTGTGTCTCTGTCTCCGTCCTCATTACCATACCTACAGGCACACCAGCCACGTATCAGCAACCAATGCAACATCATCAGCAAAGTCCAAATCCATAAAATCTTCTCCACCAATACTAGCCCCTCTGTTTTCATTCTCCATCACTCTTCTCATTATGTGGTCAAAATCTACATTAAACAAGGTGGGTGACATAACACATCCCTGTCTTAGCCCACTTCCATATATATATATATATATATATATATATATATATATATATATATATATATATATATATATATATATATATTGTCAGGATCCTATGACCTTCCTCTATATATTGTATTTATCAATGTTATGTAATAAAAACTTAATATTTTGATATGTAAGTCAACTAGGAATTTGCTTGTTTTTTGTTTAAATATTCACTGGCAGAAGGTAGTAGACAAACTACATATTTGTTACTTAAATCCAATTTTTACTCCAATTTTTTAAAAACAATTCGTATCCTTCAGCCTTATTCTTCAAATATGCGATGACTTTCTAAATGATAAATTTCAGCCTCGTTAACTTGCACCGGACGTGCCTAAATTATTCATGTATGCCGCTATACCTTTCATTCAGTCCAACGCATTTAAGGTGCAAATACAAAAAGTCATTCAGAAAACTTTTCCGGCTGTGAATCTCAAGTTGATAACTAAAAATCCTAAAAGTTGGGTTCTTTGTTCTCCCACAAAGATAAACTTCCGGCTTTGATGCGATCTTTGGTGGTATATTGCTTTACTTGCCCGAAATGTAAAATCGGGAAATACGTGGGAGCCACCAAAAGATTGCTTAAAGTCAGAATCGATTCTCAGATCTCGGAGTCAGTCACCGTACTTTGAAAACAAAAGAATTCTTTAACATACGTGTAAAGCATCATTTTTATATAAGGATTTCCGCATTGTTACCCAAGCACCCAATGACTATTCTCTCTCTGTTTTGGAGTCGTTAACAATTAAACAGCTGGTGACCCATTAAATGGCCAGACCTCTTCCACAGTTTTATTTATAGCATATTTAACGTCCTCCTTTCCTTTTTAACTCAAATAGGGATAGGTTACAGACTTGAGCATTCTTCACTTTTTTATTTTATTACTTAATTTTTTTTTTTGAATATTTAAGTTTATATTGTTCCATTTTTATTGATATTAATACTGAGTCTTGTTTTTAATTTCTGTATTTTGTATCATTTTACCAGCCCTGACGATGAGACCCCACCAAAGTCTCGAAAATTAAAATTTGGATAACAAATAAATAATGCCTATCCCCTGGCTTTTCTCCATCCTGTTTATATTAACTGTACGGCGTTCCAGATGCCCCAACCTTCCTGTGTGTGTGTATATATATATATATATATATATATATATATATATATGTATATATGTATATATATATATATATATATATATATATATATATATATATATATATATATATATATATATATATATATATATATATATCTCCTTGAGCAGGCGGCGTGTTTCCAACGCAAGTCTGCCTTATTGCATCGGCAGCAAGTATACTATATTATAAATAGACAGCGCCGGATTGCAATGAGGGAGGCAATCTCTCTTTTTAAGCATATGTGAATAAGTTGTCTAAATAGATGGCGATTCACACCTTACTGTGCGCGATGCTGAAGGCTCCTTATTAGGCCGCCAATTTACTCAACTTCATGAAACAACAATTAAAGGAGGTACCTGGGGGGTGGGAGCCTGGAGGATGGAGGAGGGGCGTTTAATCTAAGGCAACTGAAGAGTTCCAGAAAAGGTCGATGGAGAAACATTATGGAAAATGAAACGAACTTGTGAATGGTACTATTACCTGTCAGACATAGAGGGCACCGCATCCGTCCGTCCCATCTGCAGCAGCGCATCCATTTAGTCTTCGAGGGGAATGTTAGGCCTAGGAACTGACTGCACCTACTGCACAGAACAGACACGGTGCCAGTCTGACTCTAGTGATGGGGTTAGTAAGCTGTAGTAAATTAAACGGGAAACTTTTGAATCAACATAACAAAACTAGAAAATGTTCGAAACTCTCTCTCTCTCTCCATGTACTGTATGCGAAAAGCACTAATGATTCGCTTAAGCGTGGACTGTTCCAGCCTAAGTCTGAAGGTGTTGCTCAAGCACCCAGCGGCCTGAGAGAGAGAGAGAGAGAGAGAGAGAGAGAGAGAGAGAGGAACCCTACACAGGAATGTCATTTGAAACGAATATACCAAGACACTTCCACTTAAGTATGGAATGATACATGGAAGGAACAAATACTAAAGCAAAGCAAACTCCAGGAGAAGAAAACAGACCTGTAAAATGGAGAGCGAAAATGGGCTGAAAAAAAGTCTGTCGCTGCTAATAGTACTATCTAGTGCTGGCATGAAACAAGCTAATATCTTTCACTTACATCAATCAGCTGGATAAACAAAATACAAAGATATTTAATGAAACATTTTTTAACCGCTAAACCTTACCTCAGACGACTTGATATGGTGGAATAGGCGTCATACCAAGAGCGGTTCAAGTAAAACTAGTACTATGCTATTCACTCCAGACTTTCTATTAAAATGACACCAGTCATTTTAATATTCCAAAATACTAGATGACGACGCATCATCGTCTTGTTAACTTGGGCTCTTGGTTCCTTCCTTCCATAAACAGAAAATGAACAGTTTTCGTTTAAATACGTCAAATAGAAACGCTCGCTTTGATACCGAATGGAAGAAGAGGAGGAGGAGGCTGTCATCTGACATCCAGCCATTCATTCCACCCACTGAACTTCTTCAACATCCTCCGGTTACGAAAACACCACTGCAGCTACAGTGCTGCTGCTGTTTGGCCAGGCTCTCTCTCTCTCTCTCTCAATCATCTCTTCTCTTTCTAACTCTCTCTCTCTCTCTCTCTCTCTCTCCGGTGTCGTATTGTTCCATTGCTGCTGGAAGTTCAAGCTCTGTCACTTGTCCTTTGGGACTGATGACTGTCGCACCTTGATGCTGTGTGTGTGTTTGTGTGTTTGTGTGGCCTTCGTAATCAGGGAACGAGAAATGCTTTGCTTATTATTCAGTCACCGTTGCTTTCAAACTCCAGGTTCTAGTTTTTCTACTTAACTCGATAATTATAGTATCCATATCTATAATATTCCTGATTTAATTCCCATAATCTTCCACAACATTCCCTATTGACTTGGCCCAGTATTCGTAGTAACATTGACCTCCTAAGAGAGAAGCAAGCGTGGGTCGGGTGGAGGGGGGAAGATCAACTGGGAGATATAAGCTTCATCATACAAAATACTAAATTTTAAAAGCTAACTATTATATTGTTATGAAAGGCAGTTCCTCCTTACGATACCCAGAGAGGCAGTTGGTTGGGGAGTGTGGGTGGCAAGCGTTTTTTTTTTTTTTTTTTTTTTTTTTGTTTTTTTTTTTTTTTTTTTTTTTTTGGGGGGGGGGGATTGGGGACTTTTAAAAGCCCGTTACAAGAATACGTCTCTGATTTTAATGATTTTTTGTTTTCACGAGTCGTTGAAAATTTAATCATATTTTTCCTTCCTGGGAGTTTAGTTCCTACTTTCATGTCCTGTGTGGTTTATTTTTAAAATATTTTATTTTCCTTTTCTCTCTCCTCTCTCCCTTCTCTCGTCACTTTCCCGATCATTCTCATCTCTCTCTCTCTAGCTCTCTCTCTCTCTCTCATCTCTCTCGCACTCTATATATATTTACCCGCTGATGGCCTGATGGACTATGACGGGATAATCCTTTGAATCACAGTTCCAGCAACCTTCGGCCAAGCTCTGAGAGAGAGAGAGAGAGAGAGAGAGAGAGAGAGAGAGAGAGAGAGGAGAGAGAGAGAGAGAGATGAGAGAGAGTTTGTGGGTGGGGGTGGGGGTTAGGTTACTCGCTGTTTCTCGCTCTATTAAGCGGATCAGCTAAATTGTTTGTGTGGGAAATTATTACTCGATACATTTCACAGACTTTCCCACAGGTTGAGTTTGACCGCCCTGTTCCTCCCCTTCTGAACAGCGAAGCCTTCCAGACCCTAAGTTTAGGGAGAACTTGATATGATCTATTTCAGAGAACCTTTTGGGGGACAATGACCTACCCAAGCACAGGAAAAAAAGGTGGGTCTCGGAATCAATCGCTATGTGAAATTTAATACAAAACTAGTAAAGAACATTTAACACTAATGAACTTAAAACAATTAAGAGGCAAAACTAAGGAAAAAACTAACAATCACAATCAGCTAACAAACAAATCAAATATGACGTTAAACTATAATTGAATCAAAATTCACACAAACTATGGTTACGGTAACATTAACAAACAATAACAAACTAGCACAAAATGACAATTTGTCCAAAATTGTTCATTTTTCCTAACTATACAAACCTGAGGTCCTTTTACAATAGGAAGATACTAGCGGCAGCTGGATAGGTCGTAAGCTTTCGAACAAGGGGTTCGGTAGTTAAACTGCTTGTCCGACAGGCGCGCGCGCGCGACTGGGAGGTAAACAAATCACTTTTGCTTTGGCCCAAGCAAAAAACTGCAGAGTGAGGGGTGGCATGAGGTGGGGCTATGTGTAAAAAAAAGGACCTCAGGTTTGTATAGTTAGGAAAAATGCAATTTTGGACAAATTGTCATTTGTTCCGACACGGCATACAAACCTTCGGTCCTTTTACAATAGGAAGACTCACTTCTTGGTGGGTGGAATCTGAAGTCTTTTGTGAACAGACTGGTGTTCCGTCCCATACCTTGGAAGCCTCCTGGTCGTAAGAGCGATGGGAGGGATCCAAGCCTCTGTCCGATTGATCGGGGTGTGCACCGCAGGATCAATGGTCAGAGAACCTCTGGACCGAGTACTAAGAGAGGGGCATGCGCATCTCTTAGTACCAGCAATGCAAGCAACTTTGTTCCCTGTACAGGAGCAAATATAAAGTCATGGGTTTGACTCTTGTAGGCATATACTTTCCCCCCTTGCAGAAGGAAGTGGTGGATATTCTGCTCCTATCCCTAGTGAAAGGGATAGGATGGGGCTCTATCATATAGCTCACCTGCATCTCGTCCTCATCCAGCGTAGTGACGACCATGGCCCTCTGCCCACAGGTAGAGGGGAAGGAAAAGATGGGAAGAGAGAGCCAGTCACTCACTCACTCACACATCCATCCACACAGTCACACCAGGACTCGATGCTGTTCAGCCTGCGATCCTGCGATGGGTTAGCTACACAACTTGTTGAGGCAGCCACCACGGGTCCCAAGGAAAAAGGTATCCAAGGACCTGTGGGCAATATCCCGAAGGTAGAAGGACGTAAAGGTTAGTCTGGTTAGACCAGACCCCTGCCTTCAGGACCTGCGCCACGGAGAAGTTCTTGCGAAACGCCAACGATGGGGCCAATACTTCTGACTTCGTGAGCTCTCGGACGGGACGTACGGATGTCGTCACTACCATCAGCCTCATACGCCCTCCTGATGACCTCACGCAGCCAGAATGAAAGAGTGTTCTTGGATACTTCTTTCTTGGTGACCCCCCGGTGCTAACGAAGAGGCGTCGACACTCAGGGCCTGAGGTGACGAGTTCTCTTCAGATAGCGCCGTAGCGCCCTCACCAGGACAAACGCAAAAGCATCTCATTATCCGCATCATTATCCGGTGAAGTCCAATAGGGAGGGAATCGTGAATGACTCGAAACCTGTCATCAGGGACTGACGGTTTCTGAGGTCTTCGCAACGAAGTTCGGACGAAATCGAGCGTCACGGATCCCCATCCCCACCCCTGGAGTGTCGTACATCATAGGAAAGACCATGAAGTTCCCCTACTCTCTTCGCCGATGCCAGGGCCAGCAAGAAGAGGGTCTTGAGGGTCAGATCCCTGTCTGAGCGACTCTCGGAGTGGCTCGAACGGTGTTCGAGTCAGACTCCTAAGGACGAGAGTCACGTCCCACGCAGGGGGCCTGAGTTCCCTGGGTGGGCAACAAGACCTCTCGAAGCTCCTCATCAGCAAGGAGATCTCGAACGAGTTCGAGATGTCCAATCCCCTCAGTTTTCAGGACGAGCGCCAAGGCGGGCTCTGTATCCTTTCACTGTGGGGACTGATTAGGAGCTTCTCTCGGCGAAGAAACACGAGGAAATCCGCTACCTGCTGAAGAGTGGCTCTGAGAGGAGATAGACCCCGTCTACGACACCCAACACAGAAGACGGCCCACTTCCCCTGGTACACAGCTGCAGAGGAGACAGGACGTTTCCAGCCATCTCTGTTGCTGCGCTACGAGAAAGCCTCTCGTTCGCAAGAGATGGTGGATAACAGCCAGCCGTGAAGACGTAGGGACTGGACTGCTCGGTGGTACCGCTCGACGTTGTGGCTGGGCGAGAAGGTTGTGCCAAGGGGGAATCTCTCTCGGTTCTCCTGCGAGAAGAGCCAGCAGGTCCGGATACCAAATGGCCTGTGGCCATTTGGGAGCCACCAGGATCATCCTGAGATTCGGGGTGACCAGTGCTCGACTGATCACTTGCGAATCAGGGCTGAACGGGGGAAAGGCATAGACGAAGAGGTTGTCCCACGGGTGTTGAAGAGCGTCCTCTGCAGCTGCCCATGGGTCCGGCACGGCCGAGAAGAAACACCTGGAGCTTCCTGTTGTGCCGGGTGGCGAACAGATCCACGACTGGTCGCGCCACAGGTCGAAGAGCCTTTCCGCCACGTCCTGGTGTAGAGACCATTCGGTCCCTATCACCTGATCCCGACGGCTGAGCGTGTCTGCTACTACATTCCTCTTCCCTGGAATGTAGCGTGCCGACAGCTCTATTGAGTGCCTGCCGAGCCCACTCGTGCACCTGCCGTGTCAACTGGTACAAACGGGGAAGAGGACACTAGGCCCCCCTGTTTGTTGACGTAAGCCACCACCGTGGTGTTGTCGCACATCAACACCACTGAGTGTCCCCATCAAGCGGTCCTGAAACTCTTGGAGAGCGAGGAAGCGCTGCCTTGAGTTCCAGTACATTGATGTGAAGGTGCTTGTCGTTCTCGTCCCACACTCCTGAAGTCAGCAACTCCTCCAGTGTGCGCCCCATCCCTCGGTCGATGCGTCTGAGAACAGCTGCATGTCCGGGGGGGGAGTGCGCAGAGGCACTCCTCTTAAGAGGTTCCTGTCGTCGAGCCACCAGGCTAGGTCCTGCCTCACCTCCTGTGTCAGTGACACTGGAAAGCTGGGGGATCCGTCGCCTGTGACCAAACTCTCCTTTAGTCTCCACTGAAGAGACCGCAGGTGAAGACGCCCGTGAGGGACTAACTTCTCGAGTGACGACAGGTGTACCGATCACGACTTGCCATCGCTGAGCTACCTGTTCCTGCCGAGACAGGAACTGGTTGGGGGCCTGCCCTCCCGAATCTGCTGATCCGCGAGTCTGCGGGGAAAGACTCGCCCTCTACCGTGCGATCAGCATACCAGGTACTTCATCCTCTGCTTGGGCTCGAGATCGGACTTCTCGAAGTTCACAACGATCCCCAGATCGCGACAGAACTCGAGAAGCCGATCCCTGTCCTGTAGCAACTGCGAGCGGGAGCTCGCCAGGACCAACCAATCGTCGAGATACCTCATCAGACGTTATCCCGTGCGAATGGGCCCAAGCAGGACACCAGAGTGAAACACTCGCGTGAACCACCTGTGGGGCTTTTTTGGTGAGAGACCGAAGCACAGTGCCCTGAACTGGTACACCGTCCCGTCGAGGATGAAGCGGAGGTACTTTCTGGAGGACTGATGATAATGGGTATTTGGAAATACGCATCTTCAAGTCCACTGAAAGCATGAAATCGTTCTACCTGATGGAGTCGAGCACTGAGCGTGCCGTCTCCATCGAAACTGAACCGGGTCTGGCGAACAAACCGGTTCAGGGGAGAGAGATCTATCACCGGGCGCCAGCCATCCGTAGACTTTCCACTAGGAAGAGTCGACTGTAAAAGGCCGGTGATTGATCCGTGACGATCTCTACAGCTCTCTTGCTCAGCATGGTCTTGAATCTCCGTCTGAGTGCTACGTTCCTTTCGGTTTGACCCGGGGACGTACGGACTGCTGTTGGACCGGGTTGGAGGTGAGGGGTGGCCGAGATTCGAAGGGTAATAGATATCCCTCCCGAAGGCGGACATCTACAATCCAGGTCTCGGCGCCGTTAGCGCTGCCAAGTTGCCCAATGGCTGGCCAGGCACCCCCCCACTTCCCGGCAGCAGGTGAGGGGGGAACGCCGTCCCAGCGTTTCCCCCCCTTTCTTCGACTTCTTCCCAGAGCCTCCACGGGATGAGGGAGGGCTGGGAGGAGGGCTGGTTACGGCGGCCCCTTGCCAGAAGTCGAAGAAGACAGAGTCACTCCTCGGGGCTTCGACGCAGCAACCGTCTTTAGCAGCCGAGGAGGCGCTAGCCGAGTTCTTAGACTTGGCCGCAGTTCCGAGGCTGCCCAGAAGCCTTCGAGACTGCCTGGTGAACCAGACCTCGGTCACTGTCATCAGTGCGCCGTCTGTCCACCGCAGCGTCCACCATCTCTCGTGGGAAGAGAGACGTGGAACTCCGTAAAGGTCCGTTTCGAAGTCCCAATGCCGCTTCACGCCCGGCCGCCCTGGAAACCCGAGTAAGGACAGCGTCCCTTCGTCGGAGAACCAGGTTGGCCCACAGGTTCACCGTCTGTGGGCAAGGAAGGAGATGGCTCTTCCCCCAGACTGGCAAACTCTCCATGAAGGCCGAGTCATCTTCGGGAGAAATTCCCCCGGAGTTGGCTGCGACCTTAGATACTGTGAGGGACCACAGATCTAGCCAGGAGACGGCCTGGAAAGCTGCCATGGCGGTAGATTCCAGGCCCTAGTGCCTCATTGCTGCGGGAGAACCAACAGGTGGTTCTCGGACAGGAGCTGCTGCAGAGACACACCCGGAGTCAGCCTCGCTAACTCCGGGTCACCTGTTTGGGCGGCATCGGATCCTCAGATGGCACATAAAAACCGCCGCTGTCGTAGCAGAGGAGGTGGAAGTAGCTTGCTAGACCTGCTAGACTTCAGCGAAACCGTCTTGTCCAGAGACAAGCGATTCAACTTGATCCAGCACTGAGTCAGCCAGCTCTGACCGCGGCAAAAAACCCACCGTCGGTCTGGGTTCCCTCTTCGGGCCCAGAACGACTCGAGCCGGGACGTGGGCTCGGATGGTGGGAGCGGCGATCCTTCCCCGAGGTCATTGTGCTGACGAATCAGCGCAATAACCTCGGCAAAGTTCCTCTGGATCTCGGGCGTGTGATAGCATCCTGTGGAGTCGGACCGTCCAGTCCCTCGAACAGAGAGTACCTCCCGAGACCCTCCTCCCTCAAGGGGAGGAGCAGCGACAGCCCCCTCTCGGTCTCCTCCAGCCACCTGTGCGTAAGACCTGGCTGGCCGAGAACCGAGCCTGTTAGGTCGTACGACGACGTGGCGGGATCCTGAAGGGCGCACCCTTCACGATCACTCCTCAATACCTCGCCCCTCCCGGTGTAACCCGAGGAGGTTGAAGTATGGAGAGGCAGACCTGACGCTCCCTCCTCGCTCGCTGGCAGAACCAGCGGGCTTGGAGGACTGGCATGCGATCGTCAACCGCGGTGGCGATCGAGCTGCAGACCTAGTCGAGCCGTCTCGCTGTGGAGAACGGCTCCTGGACCGAGAACAGCGGCCCCACCCCGGTCTCGTGTGTCAGAGGAGCTGGTGCTGGTTGCCGTACCCGATCGCTCTCGTTGAGAGCGACGGTCAGGCGACCGGCGAGCTCCACTGTCACGGTGAGACCGGTGCGTGTCTCACGGTGCGTCAGTTCGCTGGTACCAGCCGTGGCTGGTGCCGGCGAACGGGGGGGAGGGGACCTCTTCCCAGCCTCAGCCCGTGGCCGGTCATGGACCGTCACGTCCGCCCGGGTAGCCAGCTGCTCGCCGCGCGAGAGCGAGAGCTGGTCTGGTGAGGAGTCGCGTGAGCGGCTGTCACCAGTCTTCCGCTCCGTGCCGTGAACCGGACGCTGAGCGGACTCAGAGGTCATGGTTCCTGGCTGCACGAGGTCGCTGGTAGGCGACCGTACACTCGGTACCTCTCGCGAACGAGCGGCCGAGACGGATCCTGCTGCTGTGGCCGAAACCACTGACAGCAGGTGAGAAGTGCCGGTGTTAGCCGGCACCCTCTGGTCCCCGTAGTCTTCTTCCTTGCGGGAGAAGAGACGGGTCCTGCTCACCCGAAGGAGGCAGCCAGGGCGACCAGCGGAAAGAAACCCACCCCCGTACTTCACCAGAGCGAGACGGGCCCTTAGAAGCTCCCGAGAAGACTTCTTAGGGGGGGGGGGAGGCGACCTTCTTCTTCTTAGGCGGGGGAGCCTTAGAAGAAGAAGGGGAAGAGGCGGCAGACGACGACGACGAAGAAGACGATGAAGACGACGACGACACCTTCCTCCTCTTCTTCTTCTTCTTCGTCAACCTCCTCAGGACCGATGTCAGGTCTGTCATCCAGGACGGAGCCGGGGATGCTGTTGCCGAAGCAACACCCGGACGTACTGGTCCGAACAGACCAGCATCGGGAGCAGCGGCGCCAGGAACGGGAACGACCATCAGCAGGTGCGTGCATCACAGGAACGCAGCAGACACGGCAGGAACAGGAACAGGAACAGCAGCGGTGGTCACGGCAGGTACGGCAGATACAGCTGGTCGAACCAAGCGCACAGCGTCATCGGTTAGCCGGTGGGAGGTCCAGGGGCGAGCTCTTCGGGCACATGAAGTCCGGTCGCGCAGCACGCAAAACCCAGGGTGTTCGGCATCACACTCCCCGAGTTACGGCGACTGGCCCCTGCACCGATGTTGTTGGTGTTACAGAGACCGAGTGCTGGGTGTACACCAGGTGAGGAGGTGACGCGTAGCCAGGTGTTGTCAGGGTCGTGGTGGTGGTTGTTACCTAGTAGGCGTGCGTAAACCGCCACAGGAGCCAGCGAGATGATAGAGGCAGCCCCTGGACACTCGGCACGCCCTGCAGTCCCAACGACGCCCACCTGTACCTGTCCAAGGTCATCCTTCACGGCAACCGCACCTGAGGAGGCAAAAAAGTCGGGTGATAGGCGGATCCTCTACCCGCTCTGCGCGAAGACGAGCGGATAGAGGACCCAGAGTACAACTCTACGTCGGGGTATCTAGCGCCCTCCTCCACACTCGACACATCGGGAGAGGAGAAGGACCTAGACACCCCCCCCCCGAAGGGGAAGGCGCGAGACGTGGAAGTTGAGCGGGCGGCAGGAAAGAAGACGAAGTGTCCGTCACCAAAGGAGTCGCGGGAGAGCTTTCCGACGACTCCTTTGCAGGGCCTTCGCTTCTTCCTGCCCTCATACAAAGTTACACTGCGCCTTCCGACCAGTCCATACAAACATCACAGGGCTCGGCCCGGGTGCATTCGCGCCCCCGGCACCGAAGCACACAAAACATGAGGGTCTACTCGGAAAAGATCTGAATTTCCCACATTTGCGCCCTTCGGTACCCGGGCAAAGTCTCCTTGGGGTAGCGAGGCGCGGAGATTCCATCATTAATGAATTCAGCGTAATTAATATGAAAAGAGAGAATACTGTACTTACAATCTTCATACACAATTACAAACAAAACAGAAAGCAAACGACGAGCAGCGGCAGCAGAGAGCGAACACCACGTCCATCCACCGTGAGGACCGAAAGCAAAAGTGATTTGTTACCTCCCAGTCGCGCGCGCGCGCCTGTCGGACAAGCAGTAGCTACTACCCGAACCCTTGTTCGAAAGCTTACGACCTATCCAGATGCCGCTAGTATCTTCCTATTGTAAAAGGACCGAGTTTGTATGCCGTGTCGAAACAACGAAGAGTTAACACAAGAACTAAACTGAAGGTAACAAAGTTCTTCTGTTAGGTTCCATTGGGTCTTGAAATACACTGAAGAAATAAGCACCATGAATTGGACTCAGAGGAACAAGGATATAACTCTCCCTTCCACATAGGCGCATGCGTAACCATTTCAGCGACAGACAAGGATAATTGCTAGTTTTAAATACAGTAGTTACTAAGAGAGAATATCATAGTAATTGCCTTTCCTTTACCAAGGAAAAATGAAAACTTCCATTCATGAATGTACAAAATACTTAAAACAAATTATGACGACAATCTGAAAACCTTCAGATATTTTGGTATATGTTGATGCTCCAACCCCATAAATTTTTCTGAACCCAACTACAAAGGTTCAGAAAAATGGAGAGAATATAAAATTCTCGACAATCTCTGTTAGATGTAACACAATATTATAAGATTTTATTGTTAAAAAAATTCTTCTCTTTCTTTTTATCTTCCCTGAAGGTGCATAAATATTCAAAACTGGAATTTCAGGATTTAAACAAGATATTTTTGCGCCTGTTATCTGTCCCTCTATATCCATATCCTTGCTAATGGCAGACAAAGATTTAAACTTATTTATACAAGCTGCTGTACCTCCTTTAAACCTGGGTTTAACAAAACATCATTATAATTTGTGAAAAAACTCAGAGCTTTTAAATTCTTCACATTATAATCTTGTAATAACAAAATATCCAGGATATCATAATACCTAGACACGGATAACAGCTTCATTTGTTTACCTGCGTCATTGAATCCATTCCCATTTAAACAACCAACTGAGAGACCGAAGGCGTCAAATTAGGAAGATTCCAACTTTTTCCTTTTCTGGCCTTCCCATATTTCCAATTTTCCTCATCACTATTGTCTTCCGGTCTTGAAATATTTTTAGTTTCTATTTTCTTCTGTGAGATTCTCATCTTGACGTCATTTTCCGTTTGAATTTTCGATTTTCCGTTTCCAGACGCACTTTCCAAATTTCCATCAGTCTCCGTTAATCCATCTTCAATATATTCTGCATCAGTTTGTCGTCGTCGTCGTCGTCGTCGTCGTCCTCCTCCTCCTCCTCCTCCTCCTCCTCCTCCTCCTTGACGAATTCCGTGTCCCAGGTTAAGAATGATCTTTGTGTCCACTTGATGGACGTCAGCAATCATCGTGATAAAAGTGAACTCAACAGGTGCAGTTTCTTGCGGTATAATCACTAATTCAGACGCTTCCAAACTCGGGCCACTAAGTAAGTACATCATCATCGATAGATATCACCTCCTCCTCCTTATCCTCCTCCTCCTCTACCTCCTCCTCCGCCTCCTTATTTGAATCCTTATCCTCACATTCTTTGATTTTCTCACCATCCTCAAGCTCAATATTCATTCATTCTGTTAAAACAAGTGGCTCGTTGTTGCCATTATTCACTGTTGTACTCATGATATCCTGAACATTATTACCATTTGGTGTATTTTCACTAAGTAGTGACTCTTGCCTTTCTTTCTCAATGTTCTGTTCGTTCCATTGTGTTTCGTTCCCTTGTGTTTCGTTCCATTGTGTTTCGTTCCATTGTGTTTCGTTCCCTCGGCAGACTTAGCAAATCCTTCTCATGCTCAAAAATATTCCCGATTCTGTCCCAGGAGCAATCTACAGCAAAATGATTCTCACTGCCACACTCAAGATATGTCTTTTTCTGTCCGTTGGACATGAAAGAAATATTGTGTCCTCCTATGAAGAGCGCCGATGGAATGTTTTTCTTAATTTCCATTGAAGCCGTCCTCCGTATTCCGTTCAACAGTCCTTTACGTCTGCCGAGTGTGGAGGTATTATCACGTATCCCAATAACCTTCCCGTACGAGCTTAATGCATCGCTCAATACACTGTTTGGCATATCAAATGGAGCGTACCTTATTGAGACATATGTAAAGACAAATGTAAACAAATTACTGTTTCACCATAATTATTTAGAAGAGTTTGATATGCAAACGCTGATTCGGGAACTTCAAGATCACTCTATTGCCTCCCATTTCTTGAACACCAATCAAATCTTCAATATCAATTATTCTCAGCTTTTCAAAAATTACATCATCAACATCATTCAAGTTCAGTTTACCCGAAAATATTAAACCAATGGAGTCTTTTCTCCTAACTAGTAATTGGTGGAGTATAAAATGAAGCCATTTTCACCTCGTCCGTCCGCTCCAGACGTCACTTCAATTACGTTACAGCCAGCCATAGCCTGAGGGCATATGGCCTCCCCGGCCAGGCCAGGCGAGTGTTTAGAAATTCTCTCTTCCTATCTACATTAATTTTACTGTCCATAAGAAAATGTTCACTGATAATGGTATTCTTGATACTTTAAAGGTTTTATGACATTACCTGACATTCATTCTGTCCTTATTCACAGATATAATCGAGAAAAATAGGAGCTTGTAAAATGTCGACCTTTGTTTACTCTGCGTTTTTTTCGCTTCATAAGTTAGGATTAATGAAGGAATTTGTAGACGCCCTATCAAAAGATGGACCCTGTTTTAAGTATTTGAGCCAACATTTTCCTAGTTTATCTGATGCTAAATTGAGAGAGGTTGTATTTACAAGACCATATATCAGGAAACTAATTTCTGATGCTGAATTTGATGGTGCAATGATCGAAATCGAACTACAGGTTCAGGTATCATTCAAAGAAGTCATTTTTAAGTTCCTATGTAATAATAAAGACCCAAATTACACAGAAATAGTGAGAAACATATTGGTCCATTTTAAATAAAGAATTGGGTTGCAGCAATATGAGTCTCAAAGTTCACTCTTGACTCACATTCGGATTTTTTTCCCGGAAATGTGGGAGCTGTGAGTGAAGAACAGAGTGAAAGATTTCACCAAGATATCAAAGACTTGGAAAGAAGGTATTACCAGGGAAGTTGGGATGTCTGATGATGGCCGACTGTTCCTGGATGACTCAGAGATGCACCAAAAGGTCTCCACAGACGAATGTGCACCAAGCGAAGGTTTGGAGGAAAGAAAAGAGAAGTTACCAAGATTAGAGTAAGTGAATGATGTAATGGAATATATATATAGTGTATGCTCTATTTACATGTTCAAAACTTTGTATTTGAACAATAGTTTCATAGAATAACCAAGGTAAACTAATATTACATAGATGAACAGAAATTTATTAATGGCTATAGTTTCATTAAGTTTCTTTTTAATTTTGTGGTGAAAAGTGATGTGATGGAATCATTTGAAATTACTTTTTGTATAGTGTTCATAAGTGCCACAATAGATCACAACTCAGAATTGATACAATTTTTAATGACCACAATTTTGCAGACCTTTGTGATGTGTAGAGCTGCAGCACCGTTTCCTTGTTTCTTTATTTGAACTGCCTCTTCATGCATCCCACTAGTTTTTGTGCCTTCTTTTCTGATTTTATGCACTGTTTTGTGGATTCTAAGTCCTTGATATTGATGACTCCAAGGTCCTCTTCTTGTTCTACACAGTTTATGTCATTCCCAAGCGGCATGTAGTTGGCCTGAAGGTTGCTTGTTCCTATTTGTATCACTTTACACTTTTCCACGTTAAAAGGCATTTGCCATATTTTTACCACTCTCCTATTTTCTTAAGATAATTTCTTAAATATTCCACTGTATCTGGGTCTGCTGCATTTACACCTAGTTTGGTGTTGTCTGCAAATTTGGCTATCCTGCTAGTCAAGCCTACATCAATGTCAATAATATAAATAAAAACATGAGAGGGCCAAGGACACAACCCTGAGGAACTTCGCTTTTCACAACTACCCATTCTGATTCTTCGCCGCTTATTACGACTCTGTTTTTTATTAGTTAGCCAGTCTTAGATCCAGTCTGATATTTCTCCTACAATTCCTAAAGCTCTAACTTTTGTCATTAGTTTCTTGTGTAGAACTTTGACAAAGGCCTTTTGGAAATCTAAGTAAGTATATCTATTGTTCTACTACTGGTAGAACAATACCAAGTATGTTATGGAAAAACTCCAAGAGCCTTGATAGGCAGGATCTGTTTTGTCTGAATCCGTATTGACTATTTAACAACAGGTTATTTCCTCAAAGTGATCCACAATTTGATCTGCAATTATGGACTCAAAAATCTTACAAGTGACCGACGTAAGACATATTGGTCTATAATTTCCTGGCTCTTCTCTTGGATCTTTTTTGTAAACAGTGAGCACATTACCTAGTGTCCATCCTCAGGGTGCCTTTCGTTGTTCTGCAGTTTTTCTGTGGAGTTTATGTAGGTGAGGAACTGTCTCTTCTTTCAGCTCCTTCATTTCTCATTGGATGAATCCTACCCTGGCCAGGAGATTTGAACTGTTAAGTTTTTCTATTTTGTTTTAATTTTTTAAAAAACGTCTTTCTTCTGTAATATTATTTTGTCAAGTAGTTCTGCCCCTTCTATTTAATAGCTGGTTCAGGGATTGAGGTAATGTCTTCAATTGTGAAAACAGTAAAATAACTATTACTTTTAAAAATTCTGTCTTCTCCTGTCTGTGTTCACTAGGTTTACCCCTATTGTCCATAGGGGACCTATGCTATTTTCCATTGACTTCCTCTTATTAACAGGAGCAAAGATTCTTATTTTGGGGTTTCCCTACAAATTGATGCAACTCTCTTATCCTCATTTATATTTGTCATTTTTCTTACTAAGTTAACCGTGTCTGTGATATCTATTATATCTAATTCTTCACTTGCTATCAATGCGTTGAAGAGCTTGTGCATAATTAGCTGTGCCACTCTGAGGGACTTTTCTGTTTTCTCTTTTGTCCTCAGTGGCTTTGTTCGTTTCCCTTTATTTTCACTGTTTCATGCAGTGCTATTACTAAACCGGATTCTGGGAGTTTTTTCGACTTATTCACTGAGGAGTTTCAAGAGGTTTTCGTTAAAGAAGGTTTCCGGTAATTTTGCTCCTCCACCTTCAAGTGAGTTCCACCTATTTTATATAGATTTTTTATTTCCTACAAATCTGTCAAAAGTTCACAAACCTAACACCCTTTTTCTTGGATATATATATATATATATATATATATATATATATATATATATATATATATATATATAATCAGAGAGAGAGAGAGAGAGAGAGAGAGAGAGAGAGAGAGAGAGAGAGAACTTTTTTACACAGTGAGGGAGAGAAAGAGAAAAAGAACCTTACCACAAATGAGAGAATGAAAACCTTACCATGAGAGAGAGAGAGAGAGAGAGAGAGAGAGAGAGAGAGAACCTTATACCTGTGGACAGAATGAGAAACCTTACCATGAGAGAGAGAGAGAGAGGGAGACTGAAAGAGAGAGAATGATAAATATCTTTCAATGAATTAAGAGCGAGAGAGAGAGAGAAAATCAACTGTTAAAATTTCGAAGAAATACATTCAAGAAGTAAATTAATTCTAATTGAAAAGTGAATTCATACGCCATCTAGCGGCAAAATTAGGTACAACATTAGAACCTTTTCCGATCAGGCCTCCTGGCAGGTACCGAGACAGCCACCAGCCAGTCAAAATATACAGTCTGCTCAAGAGCGGTACTAAAAACCTATCCCCGCCCCTTGTGAAACGTCGTCAGTTACAAAAGGACCTATCTTATGAAACTATATTTACGATAACATTTTTCATATAACTATTTTTCAACTAACGCGCAGATATGGTTGGGTCAGGGCTGGGCGGCTGAGATCACGTGAGCCCCCGCTGCTCACGGTCAAGTATATCTTCGGGGCGCATTTGAACGAAAATATCAAAACAAAATATGTCTTCTGCTTCTATTTTATATTTATCCGGTCTCTGAGGATTTCTTTTATGGTTCTGACCCTACTTTACTGTTTATCCTGTCTCTGGGACATTTTAATTGTGAGCCAGGGTTATTAATGCCTGTGTGTGTTTTATGAAAGTGAAAGCGGAGAGTTTATCATCAATGGAAAGAATTGCAGTTATGTCCCTGGATGAAATGAGTTTAGAAAAGCTTATTCTTATGATAAAGCCGTAGACGTTGTGTATAAACCTCATGATAAAGTGCAAGTTGTCATGGTAAGGGGACTTATAGGTAACTGGAGACAATCAGCTATACTATGCATTTGATGAATCAAACGTTCAGAAAATTGCTTTTAACTCTAATAGAAAGTGTTGAAAAACGCCAACTATCATGTTGTTGCATTAGTGCCTGATTTGGGTTCGTCAAATCTCCGTGTCTGGAAAAATTTGGAAATAAATGCAGAATCCATGAAAAATTCTTGTAAAAATCCCAGTGCAGAAGGGACATCTCGTTTTTGCAGATTCGCCTCATCTCATCAAACTCACTAGGAACAATTATCAAGTCGGGTTTCAAATTGCAAGATGGCAGTACTGTGTCGAATTCTGCCATTCGTGAATGTGCAGTAAGAGAAAGACAGAATATGGCCTTTCTTACAAATAAGTGAAAGTCATTTTAAACCTGATTGGACAAGAAAAGCAACGTGTAAAACTGGCAGTGCAACTGTTATCCAGCACAACTGCAAATGCAATAGCATTTTGGGCGGGTGAGAAAAGGCCTGTAGAGAGCAGTAATTGGGAGGAGACTGCAAAGTTCGTATCATTAGTTGACGAGTGGTTTGATATCATGAATTCTTGTACTGTTTATGGTGACAAGGCATCCCGAAACGCCTTTGGAATTGATTATGAAAAACAGAAAAATGTTTTGCATGAAATGATGGACACCATGAGAACCATGAAGGTGGCAAACTCATTGGGTTAATTGCATGAATATAAATTTCAAAAGGGAGTGATTTTGTCATGCAAGTCTCTGATAGGCCTATATGAGACGGTAAAGAAATCATATGGTGTTAAATTCATTCCTACAAGAAGACTGAATCAGGATGTACTTGAACACTTTTTTGGATGTGTACGTCAAATTAATGGGGCCATATGAAAATCCTAATTCAGCAAACTTCAAATTCTGCTTAAGAAAGTACTTGCTAGGGAAAGACATTGCGCTGTTAAGTGAAAAAACCCCTACCGAATGCATAGAAGAATTTGATATCCTTAACCAGCAAAAGCAAACTCCAGAAATATGACTGACAAGTATTTTTTTCAAAACAGTAGAATGTGACTGAAAAAGAAAATGAGGACGCAATAGACTTGGGAGAGGAACCTAATAATGAGACAGGGGAAGACAAGAGATTGATATCTGAAGTGATAGAAGAAGAATCTCTTCGATACATTGGAGGCTATATTGTGAAGAAGTTTGGATTAAAATATCCTCATTTGGGAGTTAAAGCATCAGAGGCTAACGAAAAACGAAAAACATGGCTTAGTACTATTAATATGGGCGGACTTTATGCTCCTTCTGATGACCATAAGTTGTTGCCAAGGTAAAACGGGTTAGTATATTTCTACCATTATCTCCGCAACCATAAACGCAAGTCTACAAGAAACATTTTTAAAGAAAAATACAGATCAACGGCAGATTAAAATGGTTGAGAACTGATCCCTTTTGATGACTAGGCTGCCTTTAGTTCCTCTGGTCAGTACTTAACGGTACGATCATTACTTATAACCAAAATAACGAATATGAAAGTCTTAACTTGAGTTGAGTTTCACTAATGAAAGCATGAATGTAGAAAAGAAAAAAGACAAGCATCAGGAACGGGTAGATAAGTCAAGTAACAGAGAAAGGAATTAGCGCCTATCATATACTGAGCGCCTCACGGGGACTCACGTGCGCGGAATAGGCCTTATTTTCGTCCCACTCTTAACTGACCCTTCTCTGTATGGATCCTGAGCACATTACAATTACGATTACTTTCAAACCCACAAGCGCGCACAGAAAAAATAATCTACGCACACAAAAATGGGCAATTACTTCATCTGTCAGCCTACATACATTCACGTTTCGTAGCGTATCTGACTAAGGAATGATGATAGAAAGAAACTGAAAAATGGATTAGAAAGCTGATAAAATTTGCTATATAATGCTTAAATAAAATTGATATGTGTTCTCAGAAATTTTCGAGGAATTCTAGGTCAAAGACGGACCAAAATTTTTAAATCTTATGTAAATATTTACCATATTTTTCTTACATAATTTTTCATCTTATTACGTTTTGCCACATACCATGTAAAAGTACAAAGAATGCCCATTCAATTGGTATATGACACATTACAATTACAATTATTTTCAAACCTATAATCGCGCACAGAAAATATTATTCTACGCACGCAAAAAATTATAAAAAATTAAAGCGTTCGTGGAGATGTGAAATCTAGCCCCGCCCTTGTGAAACGTCATCAGATACATCCAGCCAGACTGACGAATAACTTTTTGTACTTTTTTTCGAAAATATTATAATCTTTGGGGCATGCATAATTAATACCTATGTGTATACAGTTTGTGTTATATGTAAACTTATGTGTTTGGAAGTGTATTTATGTGATATGAAGTGCTAATGAGAAATTTGCTGGAAATGTGTTCCCTGTATCATTTTTTTCATCATTTATTCCTTTGATACCTTATATCGTATATGATGTAATTCTTATACTTTTGATATTGTTTTCTTTTTTTTGTGGCCAAGTCGTGTAAATGCAACTGCCATTTTTTACACTGCCATTATCCACATTTTCTTTGTATTTATTGCATAACAATAAATATTCACAATAAGATTTGGAAAATATAATTAATCTATCATTCTAACCTTTATCATAAAAAAAGTTGCTTTTCAAAGTGAGGTATGAACACAGTGACAGAACTAAATACATTCTTAAGAATTATTTAAAATTTTGATAATATTACTACCTGAAGAGAGAGAGAGAGAGAGAGAGAGAGAGAGGAAGAGAGAGCGAGAGACGAGAGAGAGAGAGAGAGAGTTGTCATGTTAAAAGAAATGGACTTGAAGAGGAATACAGCTAACCAGTATATAGGTAAGTAAATAAATAAGTAAAGAATAAACATATTAAGACAGCTGGAGTCGCTATGTGTGTTCAAACTGGTATATTTTGTGCAATAAAACAAGTTTGGTGACTAACTGAGAGAATGGGTATTAAAAAAAATCAAAAAACATGTGACCTCTACAGATTTTATCATCAAGATTTTATGAAAAACACCATACGATATGATTAAATGTATAAAAACTAAGGGTTTTTTTTAAGTAATTCAGTGGAGAAACACGGGAGTGTTACTCTTCTGACGTCACAGTATTAGCTCCGCCCCCACCTGCCGAGTTGAGCAGACCCTATTACTTTGACTCTGCCACCAGCTACAACTTGTATCATCATCGTAGTGTGAACATTCTTATTCATTCACGAAAACTATTGAATCTCCCATAGTTTTGCTTTCGGTACATAAATCGTATATCTATCGCATTTCATGCATTTCAAGACAGTCATTACTTGTAAATTTGTTACAAATGATAAAAATATAGAGGACGTTTACCAAAAAGACAAGAATTTTCCATGATGCCTTTCAAACTATGAAAGGAATGGACTCAAATTCTTCATATTTTTCGCTGCTTACAATAGGGCCTTATCAATCGTGCCCTTTAGAGAAAACAATTTTAAAAAATTAACACCCATACCAATATAAATAAAGGAATAATGTTAAAATCTTTTCGAACTTTGATGAAATACTGTGAAGGGCTCTTTTGTTTGGTTTGTACTTGGCCCGCGTTCTTTCTGTCACTAATAAGGAAGCGCCTACCAGGAAGGATTATTTATTAGGCAGTGCCACTTCTCCCTTTCGTGGAGTAGTCGGCGTTGATATGTCTCATATTCGTAAATCGTGTGAGTACCATGTAATTTCTAATATCCAGTTTCTAGTTTGCATTTAAAATTTGTAGAAAATGCACCGGGTAACTGTAAAACTTTATCTTTTTATGGTCAAGGTTGTGTGATGTGGCACAGCAAAGGACATTCCAATACAGATTTACCAATCGAGGTCAGGTAGGAAGCGACCCTGACTGTCCCACACCATATCGTCCGAATGCGATATAGTAAGTTTTTTGCTTATGAATTTTTGGCCAACAATAAATATCTTTTAATTTAGTACTTGATTCATATAAAAATCATTCTTAGAAATAATTATCAGGAAATTTTTTATGCCACTTTAGAATTGCCATCAATAATTATTACAACCTTTGAATAAATATTGATCACTATGATGGTTAGTACTGTTGATTTCTTTCTTCTTGATGGCCAAATATATACCTTAGAAATAACCTGAATACGTCCAGTTTCGGATAAAGCTCGAGTCCTTTCTGCTAGATGGTATATACCCCCAGATTCATTTGATCAATACAGTCTTCACCAATAAATACAAAGCGAAATGACAGAGGCTACTTTGTAGCCAATCTGCTACAAGAGATTCTTGCTCATCTTGCACAAAGACAGTCAGAGAGGGTCGGTGGCTTTATTATTTCGCATTTCGCTTCGTAATACTGCCCCTGCCCACTTCATTCTTCTCAGCCATTAGCTTATTTGTTATGTGCTTATTATTTTTAGTTATGTAGCATGAATCGTAGAAAATCCGTGGTGGGTTGTTCTGACCGCGCAGTTGAAGCTCAGCGTCTACACAAACGAACGCAGTGTTCTTCACAATTAAGCTGATATATTTAAACAAGGAATATAAAATTTTCTTGGCTGTTTTGCTTCCACTAGATGAATAAACTTTCGCTGTTGAGAACCACTTTATCGCCATTACATAAGAGACTTCTTGCTTTATAGGCTTCTTTTGCGACGACGCATTAGGCTTCTACATGCTGCCATCTGTTGCCGTTTTGTTTTTACGTACTGCTCACTCGCTATGCCGTTCATTCTTTTCCCAGACGTTCGCTGATTTTGTTAACTTTTTATTATTTTTATGTTATGTCAACATGAAATTTGATGTATATCCATACTTACGATAGCAGTATCATATTTTGCTATATAAATCTATATTATTCATAGATTCATCGTAATATCATGCTAGCAAAGTTTCGTTTAGAGAAAATTGCATGTTTTCACATTAGAACCTGATGGTTGCCATGCCCTTGACATTGACACGAATTGATCATAATAATGTGTGTGTTGTTTCATATACGAATAATATTTGTATTCATATAACTTTTAGTATTACTCATTTATGAATTAATTTGTCTTGTGGAAATTATCTAAAATTGTCCAAAATAAAAAAGGAAGGAGGTGGCGATGCAATTAGACACATTCCTCCGAATCCGGGTAGTACTAACATCATTATCAAGTCAAAATAAAAGCAGAGCTGTGGAGGAGGGAATTCCAATTTCAAGTTTCGTTCAACCCTACCACAAAGATCTTGCACTTGGTGATAACTGTTGGTTTCTGGTTCAAGTAGCACGCAGGCAACAATGGGATCCCTCGATTTTGGGAAGGAGATGGATTCGATAACATTATCCTGGAAGACACGACAGACACGCTGGCAATAAGAACAGATGCTAAAACCGCAAAAAGAGGAGGCGATGAAATTGAAGGGCACTTATTGTAAGAGAAATTACTTTAGTGTCATCTATAAGAGTAAATAGGCACCAAAGAGATTAGCCTACCATAAGAGACTGCAGTGCATGCATGCAGGCAAGCGACACAAGGGAGTGAAAAAACTTTTACTGGGTACTAGGTATTTATACCTCTTTTTTTCTTACAAAATTTAGGAGTCATGTCTTTACCTGAAATATGTATTGGAAGTACTGGAAAAATCAGATAAAAAAATACTACTGAACATGAAATGAAGTGTGCATAATTATGATGCGGCTTAAGCCGAAGAAAAATAAAAAAAAATGAATGAAGGCCACCATCCCCCAGAATATGTTACCATAATCTATGAATTTCGATTTATTGTAGTGAGTGACACTAAAAAGGATATATATCATAATGTAGACCTCGCCATTGGCATGTGTAATTGGCAATCCTGGCAGTGTCTGCAAGCACCAAATTGCTTGTGGTGAGACTGCTGTTATGAATCTACCTCCAGTGTGGGATAATACATCAGACACTCGACACTGGTTAGCAGGAGTGGCTAAGAAGGGACCAGAAAATTTGCCACCAACAGAATTTTTTTTTCAGATGAAATTAGAATATTCCATGAAGTGCACGATGGTTCCAGTAGCATATTTGCTCTTCTCCTTCCATAAAGGTGGAAGCTGTGTCAATACCTCCTCTAGAAAATGAGGTGGCCAGTGAGGCTATTGATCCACTTGACAGCTCAGTTAAAAATGAACCACCACCTAATGACATTTTGCAGCAGCAGTAGAATTTTTGTTTTTTTTCTGACTCACTGCATACACTAGGGGAGACAAACACTTCTTGCAATAGTGTAAGCTTTTTCATGAAGAAATGAAAGGTATTAAAGTCGACTAATAATCTAAATAGCTTCTTGCATTCTTATTGAGCATCATTTAAATTCTCTGGAGCTGGCAGGGGTAAAATACCTTGTCCACCTACATCAGTTGCTAGACGCCCAGTTGGCATGCCAAGAGGAGTTGCCTCAACTGGAAAGGGCAGAAAAGGAAAGTCTGATTTGCTCGTAAAAGCAGCTAAACGGAAGAGAAACCTGGCACTCAATGTTGTGATGAACCAGCAAAATGCCAAAAGCCATCAACATTAGTGAAGTGTTAAGCCTTGTGTCCTATCTTTGCTAGTGTATCTTCATAGCTCAATCGAGCTGTGGTACCCATCTACCATCTTGTAACTACTCTGTACTTTCTTTAGTCCTATATTTATGCTTCTTTTTGAATGAGAACTCCATACCACTGCTGCATACTCCGGAGTTGGACTTCTGTAAGATAGTATCATTCTTTTAACCTTTATATTTGCTAGAATTGCGTTGCACTTCTCACTTATCATTTCTGTGATCTTCAGATTATATTTTTTTTTATTTACTATGACTCGTGTATGCGTCCCCTACTAGCATCCATGTGCGTAGGAAGTTGCTTATTAATTATTATCTACAGATATTTATTGTAATAATGTTTGATGGATTTATTTTTCTTACAATATATTTTATTGTCTAGTATGTATGTATTCTCCCACTTGTCCTTTTACTATAAGTCTGCAGGAAGTAAGACAATTGATCTCGCAGCTTAATATTATCATTAGTATTATTTGGTAATAGAGGCTGATGTAAGATATTTTGATTTTTCACAGTACGGACATTTATAAACCCTTTTTAAACCCCATCATGTCCTTGTTTGATGTACATAAAAATTTCGTAGGTAAAGCATGTATGGACGAAAAAGTTCTAACAGACTGGCAACAAGGAACAGCGGGCTACTTGAAGCTCCAAGTTGTGCAAGGTTGCCACCCTTTAAAAGTGAATATTCTGAGAGCAAAAATGAAGGAACACAAACTAAGAATGAACTTAAGGTCAATGTATCATCCAAAGGAAAAATGGTAAGGTTGACCCTATTAATTTTTTTTTTTTTTTTTTTTTTTTTTTTTTTTTTTTTCATTTTGACATACCCGGCAACTAAAATAATACTACAGAAGTGTATGCAAGGGTGGAAATTTAGAAAAATCACTATAATTCCTTTTTATATATGATTAATAATTTCAAAAACCACCAACATTCTCTACCCATTTCATCAATGCCTCAACACATTTGTTTTCCAACATTTGGCGCCGCTTTAGTGCACTTGATAGGTATCATTCCCAAGCCATACAAAGAGTGGCTTTTCAATACATTAATTACAAAAATAGGATTGCTTTCTCTTACATTCACCAGAATCTTTCTTTAAGCAATTCTTTGGCAAAGTAAAGAGCATACAATACATTGGGGCTTGTGGTTTGTCAACATACTGTGCTGGAAAAGCCTTTCAGTTAACCTACATTCCGTAGGATTTGAATACTACCCCTCTCGAGTTTTGCTCCACTTTATGGCCTAACGCAGCGTCAATCATTTTCCCCTGATTTTTCTATCAAGCTTATAAGTGGGTAAGTGGATTTTGAGTCTACAAATGCAGCATAACTATTATGTGCCCAATGGATTGGTAACATCTTTTGCTCTTCTTTTGTAAGGATATGTTGAGCAAAGTTTATGAAACTTTCAACTCCCTACCCCACCCCCCCCCCTCCCCCCATATGCATATTATATTCGACACGAACACAGGGATGGTCAATTCCTGTCTCCCTTTTTTGACTGAATGTTCACTTTATATCCTAAGGTTAGTCTACACCCAGAGTTAAATGGAAAGATTAAAAGGGCAGTCAGCTGATGATAAAACAAAACAACATAAGTATTAAGACAATATTAAATTAAATATTGTGGGTTATTACTAAATGTATTGCTTACTCTATTGAAAAACTAAAATCTATTTACAAATTCCTCTCGTATATAGTAAAAGAAAAAAGTTATCCACACGTTAGCTGAAGAATGTAAACAAAACTTCGTGTCTAGGAAACGAAGCTCCTCTCCTCTTAAATGTGCAAGTCATTTGACTATCATTCATATTAATTAGGTAAAATAAATATATAATAATATCTGGAAACACCATCAATGTCACATTTTGAGCTCCATTACGATCAAATGCGCATATATTCGTGTAATTGTCATGGCAAACCGTTCGCATTCTAATGTACAAAATCTTTCACTTTCGCTAAACGAACTTTGGCTAGCAGCATATTACAACAAATTTATGAATAGTATATCGATTTATATAGGAAAATATGCATATTGCTATCGTAAAAGATGGATATATATCACAATTTCATGTTTACATAACGTAAAAAATTATAAAAAACATACCAAAGTAACACACACACACACACACACACACACACACACACACACATATATATATATATATATATATATATATATATATATATATATATGTATTATATATATATATATATGTATATATATATATATATATATATATATATATATGTATTATATATATGTTATATATATATATATATATATATATATATATAGTATATATATATATATATATATATATATATAGCTTACTTTGGCATGTTTTTATAATTTTTTACGTTATGTAAAACATGAAATTGTGATATATCCATCTTTAACGATAATAATATTCATATATATATATATATATATATATATATATATATATATATATATATTATATATATATGGATATATAATATATATATATATATATATATATATATATAGATATATAATATATATATATAATTATATATATATATATATATATACTATATATATATATAATATTGTGACGTTTATAGATCTCTTCATCTACCCAGTAATTAATTAATTAGTTTTGATTTGGCAAACGGCAGCCATTTCCTCCAAATATCAGCTGATTTTTAGTAAACGCGGGAAACCAAAAACCCTCCAGTCAGAGATAGGGGGTTCCCCATGTTGGGGAAAAGAGTCTTTTGTCAGCTTTAGGGATGTATCTCAAAAGGGAAGGATGTAGCAGACTGGTACTTGCTTAGGCCTATATCTTAAGCTCTTTTTCCTGTGAACCCTCTGCTGGCTGTATGCTCTGTTTCCAGGATTTGCCTTGCTCGTGGGGGGTTAAGCTGACTCCCAACACCCAGGCAAAAAACACCTGCGATCTGCCCCAGTCGACTGCAGGACGTGATCTAGGACGGATGTCCGACCACCTGCCTTCCATTTATGCCTATCCATGGCGTTAGTGGCGCGCCAAGAGGCCCAGACCTAAGACAAAGCCGGGCGCCACATTTTCTACAAAGATCCACTGAACATTGCATCCAGGTACGTCTTGCGAAACAGCATATTGCAGTCCCTTACATCCTATTATCTATTTGATCCCCATTTTCCCAATTCAAACTTCTAAAATGAACTCATCCTTTGTTCCTCTCACTGCCTCATGGCTGCATGCTTCCTTGTGTGATCGTCCCAGACAAATGAAGTCATTGCATACCTCAGTGAAACATTAAAGTTCCTTTTCCCCAGTGTTAGAGAACTAACTAATTGAAATTGGGCAATAAATCCTTTTTTCTTTTATCTTGTCTAATCTGGGATTCTTTTCCAGATTCCCTGAGTCAGGTGCAAGTCTATCTGCCCGCAAGTGTTGCATTACCGCAAAATTATGAAACCAGCTTTTTATGAATTCCATTTTGAGCCAGCTATTATCCATTTGTGAGAGATTATATGGGTCCACGTGGGACCGAGTAGCATTTACTTTCTCCAGGCCAGTACGAGCCCCTTAAATAAATAATAGCTGTAAAGTAGTTTAGCTGAGTTTCCTGGCGACCTACCTTTTCCTTTAGAGTAATTATCACTAAAAAATCTGTTTTACGGTAAGTTCAAGTAAATTCACCTTGTTCTCCCTTACTTTTTCCTGTTTACATATCGTAGTTCTTTCAAGGCCAGGCTCATACGTAAAAAAATATATATATATATATATGTGTGTGTGTACGTATATATATGTATATATCACTCATACACACACACACACACACACACACACATATATATATATATATATATATATATATATATATATATATATATATACTATATATATATATATATATATACATGCATATGTGTTTGAGGAAACAATTTGCCTTACACTGGTTATTTTGATGTCAACAAAGCACTGAAAAGTAAAAAATGATTGAAAACTTTTTTAGAATGGCTGAAGAGGACCAACCCAAACCCTTCGAGGCGCGGCAGCTGGACGAAATTCCCTCAGGAAATGCTGCCAAAATGATTAAATCCTCTGCTGAGTCAGTAAGAAGCAAGGCAATAGAGTACTCTATTGGCCTTGGGTAAGAAGTGACCTGGTGGCAAAGGCTGTCTGTCCTAGCGTATCAGTGGGTGGTCCATGACTTCCCATTCCATATTTATATTACCCAAGTTTGCAAGACAGGGCAAATGAACATTTCCCGACCAGTTTACTGTCAATTTTCTTTTCAAAACATGATGAAGAAACACTACTACAAATTTAGATAATTATTAATATAATGATTTTCTTATGTATTAACAGGCAACGAAATTTACTAGTAAAAGTACTATTTTTTTGAAAATCTACAAATATAAATTACACTAGTATTTTTTCCAATAGCTGGAGCAATTACTGTGCGAATAAGGATGGTAATAGAGAGAGAGAGAGAGAGAGAGAGAGAGAGAGAGAGAGAGAGAGAGACTTTCAGGTTATTTATACAAAAGCGTAAAGGACGATTTTGTGATTTCCTAGTAAAAGCTAATTACACCTGTATGTATTATTTACAAACAAACTGTGAATAATATTTATTTTTTTATCAATTTCCTAACCGGTAAAACTCCTAGTCAGTTTTCCACGTGTCCTGGAAAAGAAAAAGGATGCCATCTTATCCGGGTGGGGCTGCGAACTTTCAGGCTTATAAGGGTAACCACTGCTTGGTGTTGCGACCTTAGTAGGCGGTCCTGTCTATTCGGCAATACTTAGACCTACAAAAAACCATATGAGCTCAGCTCCTAATAGGCGTTTACTTGCGGTGTACTGACTTCTTTACTTGTTAAAATGAACTGTTTGCTTGTTAAAAAAAAAGATACTTTTTTCTAACAAAAAAGTATCGTTTAGGTATAGTCAAAGCCCTTCAGCAACATAACATGCTATTCGAGGAATTCTATACCATGTGTTCTTCAGAAGATACTGCTCTCCATCTCTCTCCTTCGTCAGCTTAACCTCTTAGACACTGAGCTATATAGATACTGAGCCATGTCAGAGATGTGGGTGTGTTGTGTTATGCAAGAAAAGAGGAAGCGTGGACGGACGAAATGGTGAATCTAAACCAATACTTCGATGCCCGACAAAAAGGATGTCAGACTTCCCGATCAGGAAGAGCCAATAACCCATTTTTCCATGACACTGATGCCCGTAATCGAGTGAATTCCAAACTGAGTTTGTGTGAAATCCTGGAATTGGTTTTCCTTTTAGTAATGGACATTCCCATGGATACAACTGTTACAGCAACTGGTAAATCAAGTTTTAGGGGTCGAATGAAAGGCACTCGTGAAATGCCTATTCAAATCGACGAGTCCAGATTTGCAGGCCGTAGAAAATCTAATCGAGGACGAATGTTAGCTGGTGACCCTGGACCTCTCTCTCTCCGAAGACGGTGATGCCGAAGATGAAAATAAGAAGAACCCTGGTGCAAGAATGAGTGGACCTTGGGTCTTTGGGCTGAAACAAGGTGCAGACTGCCGGTACTTCTCTCTGTGCAGCGACGAGATCAAGGTTCAGTCATTCACTTTTTTTTACAAACAAACTGATTTGAATGCCATTGGTTTTATTCACTTGACTGTTAATCATAAAAAAAATGATGTTCATCCTGGATCAGGTGCTCATTCTCAAGGGATTTTAAGATCGTGGTTAGAGGCAAAGATTGATATACTCAAGAAAAAAAGAAAAAGAAAAAAAAGAGGAGGAGTTCCAGCAGCAATGTTACAGTCACACCTTGACCATTTTTGTTGGAAGGTTTGGCATAAATATTTTGATGATTTATTTCTATAATTTTCACAAGATGTAAGAGGCCTATTTCAACAAGTAGATATCCTAATGAAATAGAATATCACAGGTAGACCGCCTACAAAAGTAGAAACAGGCAGGTAGACAACCTACTAAAGTAGCACCCACTGTTTGTAGACAACTAACTGCGATGCACGTGTAATGTTTATTCACTGGGAATTTAGTCAGTCGAAATTTATCATTATATTACATGGTCCTCGCATTTTATTGGCCAAATAATGTCACATTTTCAACTTCGAAGTATTTCGATCCGTTAGGTATCAGCTATGGCATATATTATATATATATATATATATATATATATATATATATATATATATATATATATATATAGTAATTATGTATATTATATACACATATATATATAGGCAGTTTGATTTTTAATTTTAAATGCATATTGAATTACGCACGAAAATTTTGTCAGTGGTTTGACAATGAACATAACAGGTATAAGGATGCTATCTGTGCTCTTTCCGAGCACATCCAGGCAATGATGTAAATCCTTTATCATATCCTCAAGGTCACGGGTGGCCTTCCTTGCCTCCCCTTCCTGACATTCTTGACCTGTGACTCATTCCGCGAGTGCGTCGTCCAGGTGTGATGTAGTCATGGGTGGGGAGTGGGGGGGGGGGTCGTGTCTTTGTTCTTTTGTTGTTCTGTTATTGTCGCTACCTTCCATCACGTTATTCGGTTTCTTACGGAAATAAATCTATTTGTCTGTGATTTTTGCGTTATGAATAAATATTCTTTAAGTATGATATGCAGTCTATCCACCCATGTCTACATATATATATATATATATATGATATATAAATATCATACATATATACACAGTCACTGTAATAGATTAAGGCATATACTTGAGGAATATTTTATTTCTAACACTACATCACAGACTGTCCCCTTACCAAATTGTCCGAATGGGAATAGCAATTTACCACTTTAAATTATAAGACAGGTCTAAGATGCCGTAGACCTCGGCATCAGGTCCCTTTGAAAATCGCCAGCAGTATATATTCATCAAGAGGTGGCTTTTCCTTCATAATGCGGAATTTGCTTTTCATCCAATATCTCTCAATTCTTTGAGTTTGAGCACCAGAAGCTCGGTCAACGTAATGGTGCTGGTTAACAGTCCCATGTTCAAATCCTAAATGCTGAAGTTGGCGATAAGTAGGTCACTCGTCGGAGTGGATCACAGAACCAACTTCCACCTCTCTTTGGAGTTTCAGCATTTCGCTTCTCCACATGAAAGTACCTCGCATCTCGTCCTTGAATCAACCCGAACGAACACCCATCGATTCTTAGTCCATGATTGCGACCCCTATTGTACTTTCTGCGACCAGCGAAGCGCCCATCATCTATTTGTACTGGTGAAGATTCAGTGCCCTTCATTTGACCCCTTTTTTGTAACAGAAACTTTTGCTGAGCAAACTTCACGGCAATAATGAAACCAATCCACTATTGTCGTTGGAGACCTTCCTGTAATAGTTTGCGCTCCCGTGTCAAGGGTCCACAGATACAATATTTGATTTGCTATTCAGATCTGAAGATGTGAACAAATGATTCCCAGTTCGAGTAGATTTGGTCGCCTTCTCATCCTTTTCGTTTGCATCTCCTAACCATTCTATGTTGTCCACGAGATTTTTTGTTTGAAGGTCTCATGGGAGCGTCACATTTCTCACATGACTCCTGAACTTGTAGGATGTTTGTATAACCTCCTCTCGTAAATATAACGTTGCACTTTTATCACTGGCAGCAACTGATAAATAAGATTCTCTGAGCAACATCTTCGAAGGGTTTAGTTTAATAAACTAAGGTGTTTTCTTCGTAAAGAAATAAAAGTTGCTTCCTTTTTCCTGGAAAGGAAGAAGAAAGGAGAACCATAAACAAGCGCTTACTAAACCAGCAATTCCTTAACTACCTGTTACTTTAACCACCTATTGCTAAACATGCTAAAACAGCATCCTTTCATTGTTACCAGAATTCTATAACTATCTACTACCAGGGAGATATCATATTTCCTTACAATATGCTTTTTAAGGTAGGCAACATGCTATACATAAAAGATATAATTTTGTAGGCCACATTCAAAAGGTAGGCCACATACTATAACGGTACCTTCCTTTTCCTTCTCATTAGTTATGTGAAGAGAAAAATTGGCGTTAGATAGACAGATAGGTAAAGGCAACAAAAATAAATATGCCACAACACTACAAACACGGAGAGAGAGAGAGAGAGAGAGAGAGAGAGAGAGAGAGAGAGAGAGAGAGGAGAGAGGAGAGGTAAAGGGTAGTTTGTTATAATCTCTGTCATATTGATCTTTTCAGTTCACTTTCCCGTTTTATACTTATTTATTATTGTTATATGTTCAGTATACGTGACCTTATACTAGAGCACTTTTATGAATTTATCCCATAAAATGACTAATCTTTATTTTCTGGGATATTAATAAATCTCTCGTATACATTACCTATTTTTTTTTTTTTACAATATTGACGAAAATGCATATCAAAGATGGAGTGGAATTCTCTTCAGCACTGGACTATATTAGTTTGCAATAATCTTACACACTGAATTTACTCGTTACTTGAAAGAAGCAACGTGATGAGAATTCATCACTATAATGGTCGTTACTCACTGTTTATCAAATTGGAGGAGGACAGAAGAGAGGTATTTAGTAAATACAGGTCAAAGTAGCGACAAACGTAAAGTACATACAAACAATGCACGTGTGTAAGTGGTTAAGAGTGTTACTTATAAAGTGAGGTGACATTGTAAGTGAGAGTTAAAAGAATACAATATGTGTAAATTTTATTTTCATAAGTATATATAACCAAAAATTTCCTTTGTAATGAATGTATTCTGCAGCTCTTTTATGTCAGTGATAGAACTGCACAAGAAGCAAAATATCTTACTCGGCCACATCTGGGCAGTAGCTCAATTCTATGGGCGCCAGATTATAGATGACATACTGTTCAGACAAAGACATAAGGTAAAAGCAAGTGAGATTACCAAAAGATTATTCTCGTAAAGGGAATGGAGTCAGGAAAAATAAAACCGACGAAATAAACAAAACGTGAAAGTATTATTGAAAAAGTAAACAAATACTCAGGAAAACCAGAAAATTAAAACAATCAAGTTCCATACTTATCACTGACTAATCTATTCATGAAGGATTTGATTTTAAAAAGTCATAATGTTTGACTTAATAGTCTATTTGTATGTGGTTGTGATACGATTTCATGTTAGACGAAATCCTTCTCAAATTCGTTCATAATTCAGTTTTGTGAAGTTTCACATTTTTCTTCTTTATTTCTTTGTACCAAAATATCACAATTTTTATTTTATACTGATTTTTTCTGGTACCATCAGAAAGGGTTAATTTGAAAGATTAACTATTGTTGTTTTTGCAATTTTATTTGATACAACTTTCATTACATAATAATCCTGTGCGATGTTTTTGCATTGTAATACATCATTCATATTTCACCTTGTAGTCAAATTTGAATGATATGCTTTGAAACATTCATTTGGTAGTAATGCAGGTTGAAGAGTGCTTGTGTCACAGTAGTAAGCGGTCTCTTTTCTGCCACCAGGGACTATGCCATTGCTACAAACAGCCTACGGGCTGCTCTAGGAGCAAGAGCCCGTGCTGGCATAAGACCAGCTTAATCTCAAACAACTACAAACAGCATATTCTCGACAACGATTGTTAGGAATCTTGGTGATCATAATTATGTGTTTTGCCGTTGAGTGTCTCGGGGACGCAATTTTCATTCACACGAACACTTTTTCGAAACTTCTTGTTACGAATTCTTCCTACTAACTGTTCACAAGGTGCCTTCCTGTAATTAGCGTAGCTGAGTACTTTCTTATTCTCCTCCTTCATGAGAATTTTATAAAGAAAATAGCTATTGACGACCGCCACTTCAAGAACGAAAAAGTATAACTACCTCCACCTTTTCAATGACTTCTGTAGAAGCGCATACGAGGAGCAATAATGATCGGCGCGATCAATTCCCTCATATTGGAAACATATTCACATAATATCATTTCTGGCTTGGTCATTTCTCCTGCAATATTATTTTTCATCCTCCGTTGAACTTAATCTCGTTTTGGCTGAATAAAAAGTAGAGCACCTGGTTACATACCGTTTGTCACGGCGACTAAGAATATGATATTTGTTGCTCTTGCAGATTGAGAGGCGATTTTCTGGTTGAAGCTTCACTTTACGCTTGACCAGAATCGTGCCTGTCAAATGAACTTGACGTTTTAGAAGTTCCTTTGCAAGTTCCAAGCTGGTATACAGCCTGTCCATAAAAACGTGGTACCCGCTTTCATTTGTTTCTCTTCTGACAGCGTCAATCAACTCCAAAATAATGCGGGTATTGAATTGGTGCTTCGGATTTCCGAGTTGGTCAGTCGTCTCCCACCCATAGTAAGGGATGAGTGCTAGTATGTAACCGGTCTTCGAACAGCCAGTATCATAAACGCGAATTCTCCATTTTTTCTTGTTTTTTTTTTTTTTTTTTTTTTTTTTTTGTTTTTTTTTTTTTTTTTTTTTTTTTTTTGGTGCAAACATCTTGAATGCCACACGTCCTTTGAGTAAAACCATTGAGTCATCTGCCTTCGAAAGGGTTGCACCTGGACGGTAAAATTGAATAAAACGTTTGGTAACATAGTCGAGCACTTTTTTTTTCTTTTTTTTACTTTAGAACTTCTACTCACTCTATTTCTGTTATCAGAAGATAAAGATACACGAAAGGCCCAGAATATAATTTTGATGAACAATGTTTTCTTGTAAATATACACTAGGACTAGGCAAATAATGGCGAATTTACCAGTCGTGATTTTACGTAACATAGCAATGTATATTAGCTACTCAATGGAAAGCCATAATTTCTTCTGCCTTAAGATCTTTCCAGTCATTCCAAATAGAATATTTTCGAAGTGGACGACATGCACTGATCTTTGCCATGGCGTACTTATTGTTTCGTTAGCGAGTGACTAAAAAAGTTCTAGTGTAAAAAAAAAAATCAATCTGAGAATTTAGTGTATTTTTCTGGTTTCACAAATTGCTGCTTACCGGTGAAACCGGAGTTTGGTAGATCATGAATTTCTTCATTGGAAATTTCCCACTCATCATCAACACTATCGTCTGTCATTTTGACCGCATTGTCCTCTCTTGCATTATCATTCTCGTCATCACTATCAGTGCCACTCGTCTCTGGATCGTACAGAATTTCTTCTTCAAAGGACGCATTCTCTTCATCTGCCTGATCGGAATCGGACGAGTTTATGGCTGACATCGTCGGGCAGCACCTCGTTACAAGACGCCTCTTCATTTTCCTTGTCTCCATCCCATGATATCATAGAATCGCCTTCTGATGGACATTCAAAGAGATATTCAAGCATTTCTTCATCGTTGCGAAAACGTTCCGCTGAAGCCATGAATTTCTGAGAGTTTACAAAAGACCAAAGCATGCGGGAACATCAAACAGCGCCGGGACGCGAGAAATGGCAGACGTAACTTACTGAACGAAGCCTCCCGGTCGACTGTGGCCGTTTATTGTACTTGGGTTTTTTTTATAAGCGTTTCAAAAGAGAAATCAGGAGATTTAGCTGAGGATTATCAAGTATAAATATGGGCAATTCTCCAGAGAGACATTGTAGACTATAAATCTCAGATTTTATCTCTATATGAAATTCCCAAGCTTTAGGATTAAGTAAAGGTTATTGATAACTTGGTTGGCTGGGCTGTACTCGGCCATTGTAGTGGAACGCTTGTTTCCCTTTGGCCGAGTATAGGTCGGCCACTGATCGAGAGGGTTAATAAATGTGAATGATTTATTTTGGACAAGTGAATGCATACGCCATCTATCGGCAAAATTTGGAACTATGTTAATTATATCCAAAAAAGTGTATGCATTCGGCAAAATTTAGAACTATTTGAATTATATCCAAAATGTGAATGCATGTGTCATCTATCGGCAAAATTTGGAACTATGTCAATTATATCCAAAAACTGAACGCATATGCCATCTATTGGCGAAAATATGAACTAAATTCATTAATTCTATGAATTTTAGCCGAAGGCTGAACGCAAAATTTGGAACTAATGTTTACAATATTTTCACTTTCTGCCGACTTTAGACCCTATCTTTGCCTAAGTATTTGTCCTTATAACATTCTTATTTCAGCTTAAATCATTATACCGTTGTTCTTTTCCAATTTATCTGACGGGGGTTGCAGATTTTCCTTAGAAAGATGGGAAATTTACGAAAAACTACGTAGGACTATAGATGCCCTGAAAAGGAAACTCGACAGAAAACTAAAAAATCTTATTGAGAGCAGTGATTGGACTAATTGTGCACGTCAATATTGTGTTGTAAACCTATCAAGTAAACAAATAAGTGAAAATGTTGTGAGTGCACTTGGATATGGTTTATCTTTCTTTATAACAAGTCGACCTTCTGCTTTAATGATTGCGTCATTCCTAAGTAAATTTGAAAAATATTGTGATCTTCCTCAAAATCATGTTGATGCGATTAAAGGTATTGTTTACGGAGCTGCCAATGTTAACCATGAAAGTAATTTCCCTGCTCGCTATAAGAAAAGTTTGACCGATCTTAAAAAGGACAATATCCACATTACAAAAGCTGATAAGTCAAATAGTATAGTAACTTTAGATAAAGCTGACTACATATCACGTATGCAAGCCCTACTGGATGATGATGTGACTTACAAAAAACTAACAAAAAAATCCCCTTGATCAAGTCATAAAAAACTTCAATAGCACAGTGAAAAATATTAACCATTAACCAAAAAACCGTTTCGACTATGGGAAAGGTTAGGTTTGGTGCCACCAAGCGTTGTCAGCCAAAGAGTGGCGGCAGCAAAATTATGCTACCCAAATTGTCAGCAAAAAGTAAAAAACACAACATGGTAACTGCTCTCCCGGGCGCGCTATCTTTTGAGTGCAGGGGGGCTACATTAGCTTATTTTCAGTTTCTGTATCTTATATTTTAACTCATATAAGTGTATTAACATAGATACGGCCATTCCCTTTAACCACTGTATCGTCTGTATATGTCTGCTCTTTCCAGCCAAATAATAATAATAATAATAATAATTATAATAATAATAATAATAATAATAATAATAATAATAATAATAATAATAATAATAATAATCAGGACACCAACTAAAGAAAATGCCAAACTGGAAAGCCCCAGGTCCGATGAAGTCCATGGATACTGGCTCAAAAACTTCAAGGCCCTACACCCACGAATAGCAGAACAACTCCAGCATTGTATCTCAAATCACCAAGCACCCAAATGGATGACCACAGGAAGAACATCCTTAGTACAAAAAGACAAGAGTAAGGGAAATATAGCCAGTAACTACAGGCCTATCACCTGCCTACCAATAATGTGGAAGTTACTAACAGGATTCATCAGTGGAAAGGCTATACAATCTACCTAGATGGAGACAAACACCAAGTACCCACCAACAGAAAGGCTGCAGAAGGAAGTTGTAGGGGCACAAAAGACCAGCTCCTGATAGACAAAATGGTAATGAAGAAACAGTAGGAGAAGGAAAACCAACCTAAGCATGGCATGGATAGACTATAAGAAAAGCCTTCGACATGATACCACCACACATGGCTAATAGAATGCCTGAAAATATATGGGGCAGAGGAAAATACCATCAGCTTCCTCAAAAATACAATGCGCAACTGGAAATACAATACTTACAAGCTCTGGAATAAGACTAGCAGAGGTTAACGTATCATGGAGAGGGATCTTCCAGGGCGATTCACTGTCCCACTACTCTTCGTAGTAGCCATGATTCCCATGACAAAAGTACTACAGAAGATGGATGCCGGGTACCAACTCAAGAAAAGAGGCAACAAAATCAACCATCTGATGTTCATGGACGACATCAAGCTGATGGTATAAGAGCATCAAGGAAATAGATACCCTAATCCAGGCTTATGCAAGGATTGTATCTGGGGACATCAGGATGGAGTTTGGATAGAAAATGCGGCCTTAGTCAACATACAAAAAGGCAAAGTAACGAGAACCTGAAGGGATAAAGCTACAGATGGGAGCAACATCAAACACATAGATGAGACAGGATACAAATACCTGGGAATAATGGAAGGAGGAGATATAAAACACCAAGAGATGAAGGGACACGATCAGGAAAGAATATATGCAGAGACTCAAGGCGATACTCAACAAAGTCAAAACTCAACGCCGGAAATATGATAAAAGCCATAAAAACATGGGCAGTGCCAGTAATCAGATACAGCGCAGGAATAGTGGAATGGACGAAGGCAGAACTCCGCAGCATAGATCAGAAAACCAGGAAAACAAATGACCAATACACAAAGCAACTACACCCAAGAGCAAATACGGACAGACTATACATAACACGAAAGGAAGGAGGGAGAGGACTACTAAGTATAGAGGACTGCGTCAACATCGAAAACAGAGCACTGGGGCAATATCTGAAAACCAGTGAAGACGAGTGGCTAAAGAGTGCATGGAAGAAGGACTAATAAAAGTAGACGAAGACCCAGAAATATACAGAGACAGGAGAAAAACAGAAAGAACAGAGGACTGGCACAACAAACCAATGCACGGACAATACATGAGACAGACTAAAGAACTAGCAAGCGATGACAATTGGCAATGGCTACAGAGGGGAGAGCTAAAGAAGGAAACTGAAGGAATGATAACAGCGGCACAAGATCAGGCCCTAAGAACCAGATATGTTCAAAGTATGATAGACGAAAATAACATCTCTCCCATATGTAGGAAGTGCAATACGAAAAATGAAACCATAAACCACATAGCAAGTGAATGCCCGGTACTTGCACAGAACCAGTTACAAAAAGAGGCATGATTCAGTGGCAAAAGCCCTCCACTGGAGCCTGTTTCAAGAAACATCAGCTACCTTGCAGTAATAAGTGTACGAGCACCAACCTGAAGGATGATAGAAAACGATCAGGCAAAGATCCTCTGGGACTATGGTATCAGAACGGATAGGGTGATACGTGCAAACAGACCAGACGTGACGTTGATTGACAAAGTCAAGAAGAAAGTATCACTCATTGATGTCGCAATACCATGGGACACCAGAGTTGAAGAGAAAGAGAGGGAAAAAATGGATAAGTATCAAGATCTGAAAATAGAAATAAGAAGGATATGGGATATGCCAGTGGAAATTGTACCCATAACGATCAGGAGGCAATCCCTAGGCACGATCCCAAGATTCCCATGAATAGGAATCTGGGAAAAACCTAGAGGCTGAAGTAGCTCCGGGCCTCATGCAGAAGAGCGTGATCCTAGAAACGGCACACATAGTAAGAAAAGTGAGGATCCTAAGGAGGCAGGATGCAACCCGGAACCCCACACTATAAACTACCACCCAGTCGAATTGGAGGACTGTGATAGAGCAAAAAAAAAAAAAAAAAAAAAAAAAAACAAAAAAAAAAAAAAAAGAAAAAAAAAAAAAATAATAATAATAATAATTCGTAGTAGCCATGATTCCCATGACAAAAGTACTACAGAAGATGGATGCCGGGTACCAACTCAAAAAAAGAGGCAACAGAATCAACCATCTGATGTTCATGGACGACATCAAGCTGTATGGTAAGAGCATCAAGGAAATAGATACCCTAATCCAGACTGTAAGGATTGTATCTGGGGACATCAGGATGGAGTTTGGAATAGAAAAATGCGCCTTAGTCAACATACAAAAAGGCAAAGTAACGAGAACTGAAGGGATAAAGCTACCAGATGGGAGCAACATCAAACACATAGATGAGACAGGATACAAACTACCTGGGAATAATGGAAGGAGGAGATATAAAACACCAAGAGATGAAGGACACGATCAGGAAAAGAATATATGCAGAGACTCAAGGCGATACTCAAGTCAAAACTCAAACCTACCCCCCCCAACCGAAATAAATTGATAGAAAAGCCATAAACACATGTGGGCAGTTGCCAGTAATCAGATACAGCGCAGGAATAGTGGAATGGACGAAGGCAGAACTCCGCAGCATAGATCAGAAAACCAGGAAACAAATGACAATACACAAAGCACTACACCCAAGAGCAAATACGGACAGACTATACATAACACGAAAGGAAGGAGGGAGAGGACTACTAAGTATAGAGGACTGCGTCAACATTGAAAACAGAGCACTGGGCAATATCTGAAAACCAGTGAAGACGAGTGGCTAAAGAGTGCATGGGAAGAAGGACTAATAAAAGTAGACGAAGACCCAGAAATATACAGAGACAGGAGAAAGACAGAAAGAACAGAGGACTGGCACAACAAACCAATGCACGGACAATACATGAGACAGACTAAAGAACTAGCCAGCGATGACAATTGGCAATGGCTACAGAGGGGAGAGCTAAAGAAGGAAACTGAAGGAATGATAACAGCGGCACAAGATCAGGTCCCTAAGAATCAGATATGTTCAAAGTATGATAGACGGAAATAACATCTCTCCCATATGTAGGAAGTGCAATACGAAAATGAAACCATAAACCACATAGCAAGTGAATGCCCGGCACTTGCACAGAACCAGTACAAAAAGAGGCATGATTCAGTGGCAAAAGCCCTCCACTGGAGCCTGTGCAAGAAACATCAGCTACCTTGCAGTAATAAGTGGTACGAGCACCAACCTGAAGGAGTGATAGAAAAACGATCAGGCAAAGATCCTCTGGGACTATGGTATCAGAACGGATAGGGTGATACGTGCAAACAGACCAGACGTGACGTTGATTGACAAAGTCAAGAAGAAAGTATCACTCATTGATGTCGCAATACCATGGGACACCAGAGTGAAGAGAAAGAGAGGGAAAAAAATGGATAAGTATCAAGATCTGAATAGGAATCTGGAAAAACTAGAGGCTGAAGTAGCTCCGGGCCTCATGCAGAAGAGCGTGATCCTAGAAACGGCACACATAGTAAGAAAAGTGATGGACTCCTAAGGAGGCAGGATGCAACCCGGAACCCCACACTATAAATACCACCCAGTCGAATTGGAGGACTGTGATAGAGAAAAAAAAAAAAAAAAAAAAAAAAAAAAAAAATAAAAAAAAAAAAAAAAAAAAAAAAAAAAAAAAAAAATAATAATAATAATAATCGTAGTAGCCATGATTCCATGACAAAAGTACTACAGAAGATGGATGCCGGTACCAACTCAAAAAAAGAGGCAACAGAATCAACCATCTGATGTTCATGGACGACATCAAGCTGTATGGTAAGAGCATCAAGGAAATAGATACCCTAATCCAGGACTGTAAGGATTGTATCTAGGGACATCAGGATGAAGTTTGGAATAGAAAAAATGCGCCTTAGTCAACATACAAAAAGGCAAAGTAACGAGAACTGAAGGGATAAAGCTACCAGATGGAGCAACATCAAACACATAGATGAGAACAGGATACAAATACCTGGGAATAATGGAAGGAGGGGATATAAAACACCAAGAGATGAAGGACAGGATCAGGAAAGAATATATGCAGAGACTCAAGGCGATACTCAAGTCAAAACTCAACGCCGGAAATATGATAAAGCCCATAAAACACATGGGCAGTGCCAGTAATCAGATACAGCGCAGGAATAGTGGAATGGACGAAGGCAGAACTCCGCAGCATAGATCAGAAAACAGGAAAACATATGACAATACACAAAGCACTACACCCAAGAGCAAATACGGACAGACTATACATAACACGAAAGAAGGAGGGAGAGGACTACTAAGTATAGAGGACTGCGTCAACATCGAAAACAGAGCACTGGGGCAATATCTGAAAACAAGTGAAGACGAGTGGCTAAAGAGTGCATGGGAAGAAGGACTAATAAAAGTAGACGAAGACCCAGAAATATACAGAGACAGGAGAATGACAGACAGAACAGAGGACTGGCACAACAAACCAATGCGTTGGACAATACATGAGACAGACTAAAGAACTAGCCAGCGAGGGACACATGGCAATGGCTACAGAGGGGAGAGCTAAAGAAGGAAACTGAAGGAATGATAACAGCGGCACAAGATCAGGCCCTAAGAACCAGATATATTCAAAGAACGATAGACGGAAATAACATCTCTCCATATGTAGGAAGTGCAATACGAAAAATGAAACCATAAACCACATAGCAAGCGAATGCCCGGCACTTGCACAGAACCAGTACAAAAAGAGGCATGATTCAGTGGCAAAAGCCCTCCACTGGAGCCTGTGCAAGAAACATCAGCTACCTTGCACTAATAGTGGTACAGCACCAACCAGAGGGAGAGTGATAGAAAACGATCAGGCAAAGATTCCTCTGGGACTATGGTATCAGAACGGATAGGGTGATACGTGCAAATAGACCAGACGTGACGTTGATTGACAAAGTCAAGAAGAAAGTATCACTCATTGATGTCGCAATACCCTGGCACACAAGAGTTGAAGAGAAAGAAAGAGAAAAAATGGATAAGTATCAAGATCTGAAAATAGAAATAAGAAGAATATGGGATATGCCAGTGGAAATCGTACCCATAATCATAGGAGCACTAGGCACGATCCCAAGATCCTTGAAAAGGAATCTAGAAAAACTAGATGCTGAAGTAGCTCCAGGACTCATGCAGAAGAGTGTGATCCTAGAAACGGCGCACATAGTAAGAAAAGTGATGGACTCCTAAGGAGGCAGGATGCAACCCGGAACCCCACACTATAAATATCACCCAGTCGAATTGGAGGACTGTGATAGAGCAAAAAAACACAAAAACAAAAAAAAAGAAACTAATAATAATAATTTATCCCTTGGCTATGAGATTATCAGCGTGGCGCCATTGGAAAATAACATTCTCTTAGAACAGACGCACGTGCATTGTTTAGTGTAAGGAGGTTTATTAGTTGTACATAAGACCCTTTCTTCTTTTGACGCTCTAGAATTTATAGAAAATAGGATACAACAATTACTCATTCGAATTATTGTTCTTACTAATCATCAAATTTTTCTTTGAGAAGCCACAATAATGGTATGTAATAAAGTTGATTCCAAAAGATCTCGCATTTTATAGTCCGTATAATCCAGTCTGTAGGCTTGGTCTAAAGATAAAGCTAGGTTTGTTATGAATTCTTCATCATCCACGATGCATGTCCGTTTTGTGCATACAAAAAAAAATTGCATGGAATTTCTAAGTGAGATTATATATATATATTATATATAGATATATATATATATATATATATATATATATATATATATATATATATCTCACTTAGAAATTCTATACAGCTTTTATTTAATATATGTATATATATATATATATATATATATATATATATATATATTATATATATATATATATATATATATCAAAGAGAGAGAGAGGCATATCCAAGGTAATGATAATTAATTATTTATATTTTATTGACATTTATTGTAGGCGACATAAATAAATCATAGACTCAGCTGAAAGATTGTAATTTTACTTTGTGTTCAGTACATGTAACGTTTATGTGGCTTCAACCTAAATAATTCCCATTGTTTCTCATTTATATTTTCAAGATCGGTGAGTGTATGTAATTCCCACGTGATTATTCACTTCTTCATATTAGCAGTATAACTCCATGAAGGCGGGATGTTACAAGGCATCGTCTGGTTATCCCTCGGAGAAATTTTCTCATCGTTGGATTTTACAGTTAGTGGATCCGGGGGAACCTCAAGATATTGTTTACATTCACTGTTCTTTTTTTTTTATGTGAATAGGCAGGACAGTGAGTGTATCACCTGGGCCCATCGATCGATTCTATTATCCGAAGAATCTTTACTCAGTTTTATTTATTTATTTATTTTTTGTATTATTAAAAGCTACAACTGGAATGTGGAAAGTTTGGCAAGTGTAACTGTATAACCTTTTGGTCTCCAAATCCTTAATGGAGGAGCAAATTCATTCCTGCTTTCTGCTGACGTCCCTGAATTCAGACGATTTGTTTTATTTTCTATTTCCCTTAATTATTATTGTATCACCTTTCGTCTAACTTGTCTCTCTCTGCAGCTGGTTTCCCTTTGGAGCATTCTGGGGTTGGTTATCCTTTGACTCGTTCCAAAGGGGTTTCAGATGAAGATTTCAAGAAACAAAGAAAAATAACCACGATTCAATATTGCCCTCAACTTACATTCCCTTCATTTCTGAGTGTGACCTTCTCGGAGACTTCGAAATGTCAATTTCGATTTTTCTTTAGTTGCTGTGCGAACAATTACAGTCTTTGTAGTTATAGATCCATATTAAAGAATACCTAGAGTACCTAAGCTGTATTTCAATTCATCACCAATGGTAGAAATATCACATTCATTTGGTTTTTCCATATATGTTCCAGTTATTAAAAATCCACGGCATGAAATGGGAAAGAGTAGTAATTATCCATTGTTTCTTAACAGTTCTATGTACAATTTCAACCAATATCTGAGGCTGTAATGGTTTCGTTCAAAACGGAAGGAGTTGATAACAATCATTAATACTAACCTCCTTTTCATTGATCAAGAAAGGATTGAATATTTTATTGTCGTAGCCTCCATCGCGAAGGTTCATCATAGTTTCTTCTCTCAAACTGCAAAACGATATTAATATTTATTTTTATCTAACCGAATTGTTTGGAGAATATTATCTACTTTCATAAAAGTGATCAATGTCGCATAGTGCATGGGAATATGTATGTAAAGTCCACAATAAAAAAAAATAGATTCAAACCCATCTACCCTCTCAATAAATTCCCATTTGATATGGACTATTATTCTCCTTTCTCAAAAAATATTTGAAAGTAAAGGATTAGGAATACATGCCAGATGGCTTTGTTACATCACTCGGAAATGTTTTCCGGCAAATATTTGCACTGCTTTTTTTACCGTCGCTTTTCTGGTAGATTAAATGGAATGATTTGATGGAACTCCCAAAGTATCTCGCCTCGACTAGACAGTCCTCTTCTCTAACTGAGGTTTTAGAGCAGCGATACAGCTAACCACAATGGCCTACCTAACTTACTTAATTAATTAATAATGAGAATTAATGGTCGTCTGTGACGACAGGCTACTCTATCACTAGGTAAGGTTACTTTGAAAACCACCGATGAGGAGATCAAAAAGCTTATAAGAAAAGAATAAACACTTAAATATTTCAATATTAAAATGTAAAAACTTAAATAATAACTAGAAATTAATGACAACTAAGCTACAATATACATATACATATACATATATATTGTTAAAGGACAACTTGGTTCACCAGGTTCTTAAGGATAAAAAAGAAGGAAAAGGGACTGGATTATCTGGCAGCAGTCGAGACAAACCACGAAGGATGGAGTGTAACATAACAAGAACTAAACTAATTTATTACATTAACTTATCTACATAAGTACAAGTGAGCTAAGGTTTAGCAACAATTCTAATTAAATCAACATTACCAATAACAGATTGGACAAACTGAGTCAGTCAATTAGATTAGTCAAAAAAGGTTGTAGCTGAGCACAATTACATTATAAAATTACATATATCGAAATACAATAACATCACACAAACAATGACCATTACTTAAATCAAAATCAAGAATTTATACAAACCAATGAACAGCTACATCACAAAAAAAGTCAGGCATCAAAAACAATAACAAAATGAAACAACACTACAACTTCACAAACAATCAGTAAGCATCATAACATATATATTAATAAGGTATCATTAATAATTACATCATATGATCAACAGGCATTATACAAATACAACAAAATTGCAGCACAAAACGCAATACCCAAACGGCATAACAAATAACTCCGGGCAGCAAAAATACTCCGTAGAGATGCCGAGACAGACGCAGATGTCAAACACAAAACTAGACTGGTCAATGTGGCCATACACCCAATAAAGTTGCTCCTCAGACGACGAAAATGGAAGCTGCTGTATGGCTGACCATCGGTTAAGCTGACACTGGCTGGCCCTCTGCTGCTGACACCCCGACTGCCTCTGACTGGCTGACTGGCTGACTGACTGACTAGCAGTCTTCTAAACCTTGGCTGCAGCTAACAAACGAACACGACAGAAGTCACCTTAAGAGACACAACAAGGGAACGATCGCGAACGATTGTTCCAAGAAAAATGAAAAAAAATTAACAATCTCTAACATATATATATATATATATATATATATATATATATATATATATATATATATATATATATAAACACTACACACACACACACACACACACACACACACACACATATATATATATATATATATATAATATATATATATACGTATAGATATAGACACACATAAACATATATATATATATATATATATATATATATATATATATATGTATATAGTATATCATATATATATATATATATATATATATATATATATATATACATATATATATATATATATATATATATATATATATATATATATATACATATATATATATATATATATATATATATAGTATGTATATATATCATATATATATATATATATATATATATATATATATATATAGATATATATATATATATATATATATATATATATATATATATATATATATATGCATGCGTGTCTGTGTGTATATTTGTGTGGTTTTTCTGCAAACAAAAAACAAACTCTGTTCCTTGAATATGTATAAATGGAAACGAACAACAACTTCTGCATTTTTAATTCAAAGAATACGGCAACCATTATTCACACATCAAATATTTCGGATACGGCCAAATATATTTTAATATATACGAAAAATGGAAATATATTCTAGATGTTATACCCTGGAAGCCAATTATCTTATGTCTCTGAACACAAAGGGAGATCGAGTTGTGCAATATGTTTGTGTAATGCAGCTGAACTTCCCTCATCGCCTTGAAGGCTTCTGGGACAAGAGCCATTCGTATTACCATATGTTATCTCCTCAAGGGAAACGGAAGTTGCCAAAGGCTTCTTCCAGCTGAGTTCATTTAGGGAAGGACATAAATCGTCACAAAGAGTTTCCTTAATGCTGGGGATTCCTCCTTTAACTCATTTTAAGACTATTGATGTAGATCCTATTCGCAGTTCAGGCAATTTTTACTAGATTATTCTTAACAACAAACCCAAATTTTTTATCATTTAAATTAATAAAAAACACAGTTAATTAGAATGAGCAGTTCAATCATATTTCCCAGGTTATTAGGAAAATTGATTCCGTTCATAGTAAAAACCATTCTAAAATGGAATCGATCGTATTTGGGAAACCTTATTTATATCACCCTTTATTTCTCAATTATAAGAATCTGTCAGTGAACGAAAAGTCTTGACGACCAGTCCTTCCTTAGATCGTGAAAAGGCAGCCACAATTCCTGCTTTTTTTCTTTTCCAACCTCAACTGAGCGAGCGATTGTCTCGTGGGAGAGCTGAGGTGAGTAGATTATGTAAATAAAACACATTGTTAGAAATTATCAGTGTTCCCTGACATGATTTGTAATAAATATCCTAGGCTGATTGAATGATTATTAATTTTTATAGAATTACCATTTGTGGTCTGAAGAAAGAATATTACTCACGATTTCCCTCCTATTTTCCTTCTCCTTCCTCATAGTTGTTTTTGCGCTCTTTCATTTCTTCTCGCCCATCATTTCATTGTCATTAATGACACAATATTCTAGTAGGGACAATTGTCTGGGGGTTATTGAGGGAGAGAGAGAGAGAGAGAGAGAGAGAGAGAGAGAGAGAGAGAGAGAGAGAGAGAGGGATGGGAATTGTTAATATCATATTATAGCTATTTGGATGAGCTGAAAAATATCAGATATCTAGTGACTTAATTTAACAGCTTGATTCGAAGTACACTTTCTGTTATATATTCACCATAATTATTCATCATTTGTATATCACAAACGTCCTTCTAGTGGAAATAAAAACACCCATAAATCATGAAACAAAAATACAAAAATACTTCACTCATGAACAATTAGGAATTTTTCTTATTACTTATTAAGTGACTTGTTATTCGCCGAACGATGAATAACATAAAAATCCTGTTTCATAAGAAGAAAATCTGAACAGGAAGGCAAAAGTAAACCTGAAGTTTTCTCAAAGAATAATTATATTTCAAATCATTTCAGTGTGTTGAGTATTTCAAACGTTTCAGTAATGCAGGGCAATAATGGTAACACATTGTGAAGCGCTCATTACTATTATTTCGACCTGCTCACCTTCATCAGCCATCCGCGACGCGTTTTATAACAATTGAATGACAAAGGCTAATTTTCCAAATGACGATGTCAGCAGACTTTGAGGTCGTGCTACAATATTTCCACCAAAAAATAACGGGTAGAGATCCAAGAAGAAGAAGAAGAAGAAGAAGAAGAAGGTTTTCTAAGAGAGAGAGAGAGAGAGAGAGAGAGAGAGAGAGAGAGAATAGATAACACACGAGCATGCAACTCGACGCTGACACTCTTAAGGACACAGGCAGAAGCAGCTGAAGATGTCATCACTTTATCCCATCGCCTGATTGCAAGGCCAGTGCAGTCAAATAATGACTCATTTTTAGGTCTGATCTCTTTCTACTTCGGTTGCTCAATATCTCGAAAATTTTAGAATAATTTTTATCACTGACAAATTCTCTCTCTCTCTCTCTCGAACGCAATGCAGTTGCGAACATTGTCGTGCAATAAATAAGAAGCCAAACACGAAGTAAAAGATCAGGTTTACCTTTTCAGGAAACTGTATTATTTCGAAGAGTCCCCACCGAATCCGTGGTGGCGCGTCGCGTGCGTCCAACACGGCTACGCGTTTTGTGCGTTTCGATCAACTGTCATAGTTCAAACTCGAGTGGTCCCACACGGCGCATGAGCGTGCGTGGCGTCAAATGCGTTACCGGACTGGACGCACAAGGAACAAAACATTTTGTTTTTAGCCGCACGTGGACGTGCGTCTCCGAGCTGGGGTCGCATGAAGGAGAAATTGTGGTAGACCTACAACAACCTGCATTTGAAACCACCTGCCAAACTTTGAGTTATAATCAAATGTGATGATTTGTGGTTATGATAAAGGATTAAAGTATTTTTTTTTTTATTATATTCTAATGGATACATTTATGTATATATCTTTGTTTCAGAAGTTCCTGTATCAAAGTGTTCAGTTCATACACAATTCTACGTATCTTAATTTTTGTATTAAATAAAATAAAGTGTAACTTTACAAATTTCGAAATCAGTAAATCTTCCCTCAGAGTTACTACAAGTTTCTTACGTTGATACGGATCTTCTGTAATTGGTATCAAATTTTGATATTCGAGATATAATGCCCTCGTCAAAGGTTTTCGGCGGCATCCGACAATATTAAAAAAAAAACTTGTCTGGACGCTATCGTAACTTATGAAAGAGTTTTGCATATTCTCCACTCTTTCCTCTTCTAAAGTTATGTCATAAGTCCAGATTTCCCTACTGTTCAACGCCTCTAATTTGGTTAACAGCACCGAGTCAGAGGAAAACCTCGCGCGCGCCCTTCATAACGGCAAGTACTGCTGAAGTTTGAATTGTCCGTCTTATAACCGTCACTCGTTTGTCTGGTTGGGCCACACGCGCAGAAGACGGACACGCTTGTAGACGAATAGCCGTGTTGGATGCACGCGACGCGCCGCGACGGATTCGGTGGGGCCTTAGCCTTAACAGGATTCAAGATTTTGTCACAATTTCGGCTGATACATGTATAATTTTTTCTAATCCTTGAAAAATTTACCCAGCATTTGCAATATGATAATATTGTATTTAAAACAGATGAGAATTGTAAGAAACACCCCCAGAAGATTCCTGCATTAGTTGTTTTGGCTTTTAGGAAGGAGGGGACTAAATTCTTCAAAGTAGCACCACGGCTTTTTGAATGGTATGTAGCAGTTACATTCACACTTATACATACAAACATGCATACGCACATACACACACAGACACACACATAATAAAAGGAACCCATAAAAGCGCTAAAATATAGAAAGTAAGTACTATATTTCAGAGACTGCTGTCTCTCTCTTCAGGTAGGTAATGAATGAGAAAAGTTACAGAAAAGGCAATATTTATACCAAGAGATCCATCCATAGGTAGCTGCCTAACTAAGTCACCCCGGTTGATATTTCTCTTTAATCTTCTTAAGCGTTAGTTGAAGGAAGTTTTATATATAACTGAATCCCAGGTACCCCTTGAGATGTTCATTACCTGTATTTGTTTAATCAAGGCCGACTCTATCGTCTGGCTTTTGTACCGACATTTGCTGCGATAAATTATACGAGACAAATTCTAGTTTATTCTGTAGTTAAGGTTTTTATATGGTTAGAAATAGCTGAGCTTTGTTGCCCATACCTAATTGATCGATTATGTTATATTAATTATCTGGGGAAATTATTTTCTTGTAAAACCAACGATAGATTGGTCACATTCCAGGTATGGGATTTTGTATTCTCCTGTGTCTCTTGGGATTGGCTTTTGTTGGACGTTAATCAGGCATTCGGCTATTTGGCTATTTGGGTAGGTAAAGGCAAAAGGGTTAGATTTTCATAGAATCTGTGTCATCGTCTTAATCTTGTCCAGGTGTGGGATTTTTATTTTATTGTTGGGTGTCTCTCTGGCTTTGCCTTAAGGGGGTCAGTGGAAAATATTACGTTTGCTTTATGAATAACTTTCTCAATTATATGGTCAGGATAACTTAAAGACGAAAGCTGCTTACGAATTAGTTCAAATTCCATTTCCAGGAATCTGGGGAACAAAGTCGTAAGGCTCTTAAGAATAGGTTGCTGGCTACGCCTATCTTCATAGAAATATCATGGTAACTAACGTAGTGATTGTATGAAAGTGAGAATGTTGGTTTTCTATACATGGTAAACTTGTACTCTGTCGTGTCTGTAATTATTAAAACATAAAGAAAAGAAATTTTGTTATTTTTTCCCCTTTGAGAAGAATTCGTTGGAATTGCCCCACCTATCATCCCTAAACGTTAGAATATCATTTGCATATCTAATCCACAGCATGATTTTGGGTTTTATGCATTTTGTCCTCTATCAAACCCCGCAATATGGTCTGGCTGAGATACGTAGATGATATTTTTACTTCCTGGGATGGTAGCTGGGGAGATTTCAATGAATTCTTCAATCAACTAAATTCGCTAGTTCCGACTATAAAATCTAAAACAGAATGGGAAAAGGACGGAAATTGCCGTTCCTAGACATACTAATCATAAGAGAGCAGATTAGATATGCATTCACAGTATACAGGAAACCAACTTTCGCTGTTTCATATATTCATTTTTTAAGTTACCACAATGTATCCGTAAAGATCATAGTCGGGAGCAAACTATTCTCCAGGGGGCTTAGAATATGTTCAAATGGGTAAGTAGATAAAGAATTCAACATGCTCTGCCAACACCTAATACAACTGCTCTACCCACCATACATTATCGAATACAATATACTATAGAGTTCCCACTCAAAATAAACAAATAGACTTCAGCAATAAAATAAAACTTCCATACGATGAAAACATCAAAAAAGCCACAGAACACCTCACGTCTAATAATCCTTTTATTTTCCATTATCCCAAACCCATCGGGAGTTCGCTCATTTAGAAAAAAGAGAAGAAGTCGGGGTTTACAAGATACCGTGTAGCAATTGTGATGAGATTTACGTTAGTGAAACCGGTAGATCCATCTCGCGAAGATTAGCAGAACACAAAAGATCAGTGCGATATGCATCAGACAACTCGGGGATTTTCCTACATATTAGGGACAAAGGCCATACTATTAACTGGAGTAGGGAGGAGCTGATTTTCAAAAGTAGCTGTCCGTACAAAAGGGGAATGCTGGAGTCTGCTATCATCAATCAAACCAACATTATGAACCTATCAAGAGGACACTTGAAATCGGATGACATTGACAAACTAATCCTCAGGCCGCTCCTCAAGCAGGTGTCCAAGAACATCCGACCACCAGACGAGTCGCCAGACAGGAGTTAATGAGTCCAAAAATCACTAGGGAATAGTTTAATTTCCACACTTCCTGGGTCACCAACAGACTTACTGCCACATCTACATATGTTTTTTGTATATATACTCTTGTAAGATATCCTATGTCCATATTTTACCAGCGATCAGGAAAACAGAAGGAAGTGCTCGAAATATATGGTTGCAACATTAAAATAGTGTTTTATGGGCCCTTTTATTCATATATAATATATATATATATATATATATATATATATATATATATATATATATATATATGTATATTATATATATTATATATATATATATATATATATATATATATATATATATATATATATATATATATATATATATATATATATATATATATATATATATATATATATATATATTTATATGTGTGTGTGTGTGTATATTATATATATATAGTATAATATATATATATATATATATATATATCTATATATAATATATATATAAATATATATATAATATTATATATATATATTATATATATATATATATATATATATATATATATATATATATATATATATATATTCCACAGGCATTGCTGGACTTATAAATCTCGAAGAACCCCGTCCAGAACTCTTTATTTATCGAAAGTGTGACATGTTGAACGATATCCTTTTCTGTGCTTTTTCTTGGTAAATGAACCTCCTAGTTCATCAAGCCTCCTTCGAAGACACCACTCACGGTCAAAAATCAAACTATCAGTTCTGAACGACTTGACCTGAAAAACCCCCATTTGACTGGTCGTGTCGGACCGTGAGTTGCTCATTCAAACCTCAACTGGCAGGTTTGTCGATCCCGTTTGACTGCCACGGGCTTGATCAGATCTGACTTGACTAAAAAACACCCCACCCACATTCAAACTTGCTTAAACCCCACCCATTTCGGTCGGGCATGACAAGTCCCATCTGACGTGAGTGGCGGCCTAAAGGTCTCTGTTTTGTGTTACTTGCTTCATCCTCCTTTGTCTGTCTCAATTGCTTGTTTACTGACTTCTGCAGGGGAATATTTAAACAAAAAACAAGCAAATTCCTAGCTGACTTACACAAATTGAAATATGAAGTTTTTAATTAACAAACACTTAATAAATACAATATACAGAAGAAGGTCGTAGGGTCCTGACAAGATTACAACACACACACACACACACACACACACACACACATATATATATGTATATATATATATATAGAATATATATATATATATACTATATATATATATACTATATATTATATATAGATATATATATATATAGAATATATATATATAGTAGTATATATATATATATATATATATATATATATATATATAGATATATAGATATATGTCTATAGTATATATATAGTATATATATATATATATATATATATATATATTATATATATATATATATATATATATATTATATATATATACATATATATATGTGTGTGTGTGTGTGTGTGTGTGTGTGTGAATCTTGTCAGGACCCTACGACCTTCTTCTGTATATATTGTATTTATTAATGTTATGTAATTAAAACTTCATATTTCAATGTGTAAGTCAGCTAGGAATTTGCTTGTTTTTTGTTTAAATATTCCCCTGCAGAAGTCAGTAAACAAGCTACATATTTCTGTTAGTTAAACAGTCCACAGCCTGACTTTAACTTGTAACTGGCAGAAAAATAGCTAGTGGTAGTTAAACCGATAGTTATCACCTTACTCTTCTCCTTCCATACCCCCTACCCATAACTGAGTTTACTTCGGTGTTCTCCTTTGAAGTTTCTGGTGTGTATAGTGAAAGGATTAGTTGATCAGACTGAGGCTGGCAAATATCTAGGGCAGGAACAAGTTGGTCCTACTCCAGATGTCGAATACCTTAAATTAGCTATTAACTTAGAAAAACACAAACTATCTGTATTCGAAAGAAAGCAGCAGGAGCTCCAGATGGAAATGGATAGGAAAAAACTAGAAAAACAGATAGAAACTGAAAGCAGGAATTAGGTTTAGAAAGAGATGAAGCACAGATAGCAACAGAAACGAAAAGGAAGGAATTTGAGTTAGAAGAAGAAAAATTAGAGTATGAAGTCATGAGAACACGAAAACTGGAGGAGGAAAAAGCTAGGATCTTAGTTGAAGCCAAGAGAAAGGAGTTAGACTTAAAAGCTAGTCAGCCAATTAAATTTGACTTAACTAAGAGTATTAAATTGATACATAAATTTGATGAACAGGATGTAGATGGATTTTTAAAGAATTTTGAGAATATGGCTTCGCATATGGAATGGCCTTCAGATCAGTGGTTGTGGTTGTGATTAAGTCAAAATTCATTGGTAAAGCAGCTACTGTTATTAGTAGTTTGTCAGGGGAACTATATTATAAAGTAATTAAGCAATCTGTTCTTGATGCTTACTTAATAACCGCAGAGGGTTACCGTCAGCAATTCCGTAACTACCTGAAGCCATCCAGTAAAACTTGGACTGAATTTGCTAATGATAAGTTAAGGTTGTTTAAAAAGTGGCTAGTAGTCGAAAATGTACCAAATTTCAGACCTTTTTAATCTTGTAGTTTTGGAGGAATTTAAAAGACCTTTGCCTCAGAATATCATGACACGTGTAACTGCTAGGGAAGAGAAAAGTCTTAAAAAGGCTGCAATAATAGAAGTCAACTATTCATTAATTCATAAATTTCATCCTAAAGGCAGTTCAGGTTTTATAAAACAAAACAGAGGAGCAGAAACTGGTAATAGGAAAACACTGTTAGTTCTTATTGTAGTTACTGTAAAAAAGTAGGTCACGATATTTCAACTTGTAGACACCCTGGGTGTAAATGGTCTAAAAGTACAAATAAACCCTTTCCTGGTTCAAATGACATACCCGCTGTAATGCATTGTTCTCGTGAAGGGAAATTATTTGAGAAGTTTATTCCTGATGGTAAAGTTTCAGATTCTGTTGATAGTGTCCCAGTAAATGTCAAAATTTTAAGAGATACTGGATCCAGTCAGAGCACAATTCTACGAAGTGTTAATCCTAATGTTAAAATACTTGATGAGAAGGTTATTATTATTAAGGACTGAAGCAGCTCTACTCTGTTGCCTTTAGCTGAAGTAACAGTATATTGTCCTTTCAGAGTAATCATAGATTGTGTGGGACCGTTACCAAAAACAAAGAAAATGAATGAATATCTTTTGACCAATGTGTCCTACTACAAGGTTTCCTATTGCTGTACCCATTAAAAGGAAGCTTAATTTCTTTACAGTTTCCTTAGAGAAGTTTGCTTTCAAACTTCTCTAAAGCATAATTCGTTCTAAAACAAAAGAAATCGCCAACGTATTTTCAGTAACTAATATGATATAACTTTGTCTGTTTTAATTGAAATATTTAATCAACTTTCATGGACGTCCTATGGATTCAAAATGACTTTACCCACCTTAAAATGTCTCTGCAATAATGGAAAATAAATTTGCAATGTTGCTTTCCTCCAACGGATGGCACTAGTGGCATGTATTGACAATACATTAGTACTACCACCTACAGAGTGACCTCTAGAAATAGTAGTTCTCTTCAGAAGTAAGATGGTTTCCAAAATATCAGGTTCATCATTGCAAGAGTGGTTGACTATTTTCAGGAGACTACAAAAGGTGTTTTCACCCGAGGATTACATTTTTGCCCACCCATCAAATTTTGGCTGTTCCTATAGGCCTAAGGCACATTGCTTATTAGTTAACAGTATAATGCATTGCTTTTAGGCCTAGAATAAACTAACATTTCTTTTCTTTAGCCACGAAATTTTCATGTATCTGCAGAAGCGTAATTTTGCATCAGTTTTTCTGTATATTAATTTATTTTGTGTATTATGACTCCTTCACAATTTGGAACACAAACATTGCTTAAAAACAGGTCTACTACCTCAGTGGAAAATCCACTTAATTAATATAATGATTTACGTAACCAAATGATGAAAACGAAAGTCTCAATAATCTCAGATTCTACAGATTTTCACAAGATCTGTTCAGTCTTTCATTCGACGTTACCTTTTCTCTCTTTGAGAGTTTGCTAGACCTTAACCTCAATTCGGGCTTGTTAGAAACAACTGCTTTTATTGGCTAATTCAAGGGTCCACCCTGAGTTTTGTGCGCCAAGTGTGCAGAGATGCGATGTTGGGTGAACTCAAACAGAATTTTTCTATAGGCTATACTGTAACTCAAGCGTCGAATTTTTCTTTGTATTTTATATTACAAATGGAATTTTTGCATATATTGTATCTTGAGTGTGAAATCTTTCCATAAATTTGATCTAACGTATGGAATTTTTCCACATCTTGCATCTTTTATGAAATTTTCCCGCATCTTGTATGTTACGGTGGAATTTTTCCCCATTATGCATCATACTATGGAATTTTTCCACAGCATTAACTAAATCGTTGTTTATTTTATGTTCCCTTTATGTGCAGCAGTAAGACTGAAATGGAAATTTACTGTCATCATATGTATTCCATTCATCCAACAAGATGCTCTCGTAGGTAATTGTTTGTGTGGAACCATAGACAACAGTATGTATGTATGTATGTATGTATGTATGTATGTATATAATAAAAAAAGAGCCAAGTAGATGGATAAATGAAAGCACAGCTATCTTCACAAGCAAATGCTCATGTTGGAGGAGAAACATTTCAATGACCGCAACGGTTTGGCGAATAATTTCTTCGAAGACGCTCACTTCAGGATCCACAAAACGAATCGTTCATCAAATTCGATATTTTTCCACCGTAGACAAATATATTTATTTCCTGGACACCAGAAACTTACAGCCACTCCAGTCGACATACCGCATGTCCTGTCCCTTTCAAAAAACTGGTATAATCCAATTGGCAATCGCCTGTGGTAGTTGGATGCGTCATCTCCTCAATGGTTACCTGAAGTCACTTTTGTTATATTGTATACTGAGGTCTCGTGCGCAGTTGCGCCCACTTGGTTATAATTGCCGTTCTTGCTCAAGAGATTATATTATACTTTCGTCTCAGAGAATAAATAGGTAGGTCAACGAATTAATATTTTTACTTATTTATTTATTTATTTATTCATTTAGGTAATTTATCTCTCTATTGACCTGTTCATTTATTTACTTACTGCTAAGGTTCCATTTTTTTTTACAGAGTATGTTGGTCTATATGAGAAAATATACCTGCTCTCTCTCTCTCGCTCACTCTCTCTCTCTCTCTCTCTCTCTCTCTCTCTCTCTCTCTCTCTGAATATCAGTGAAGTTACTCAGATGGCTAAAGTTCATAATTTAATAATAATGTTCACATTTGATTGGTTCCTATTCATGATTTATGTAATGTACTGTTTTCTAATGGTTGGAAACTGAATATAAACTGTTATTTTGCATCAAAACTGGAATATATTGCAACTGGGTCCCAGCAGACTCCTTCTTTAGCTGGGGACATGCAGAGTTTTAAGTCTAATCATGAACAGAATTGTCAAATCAATTTGTATATTACAGCCATTGCAAGTTATTCCAAAACTAAAGGAGATGGAGTTTTAAAATTTGTTGTTCTCTAAACCCTCTCTTACTGATTATTATATCTCTGCATTTCTACTTTAAAACTGGGATGCTTCCCCTGCTGGATGCCTTGACTTGTAGCATTCTGCTTCCCCAACCAACCCTCTTAGCTGAAAGGCCTCTGTCAGTTCTGTCTAAGCGCCAGAGTTTTCCATAGCAATGCGTTGAATGTAAAGTTATTGTTCAAGCTATGGCACTCATTCTGGTGTTAATGGAAAGCGGAATACATGTACTTTTATTCTGGTATTTTCGAAAGAAGCATATAAGCAAAATCCATAATGTCAGGACGAGTTACAGTCGCCACAAAGATAACCAGTCAGGGTATCTGAATTCGACTCCTGGGTTACTTTCCGTATCGTGCACGACTAGTGTTTGCAACTTGACCAAATCCTTTATATGAAACTTCATGCAATTAATAATTTTGTTCTATGCAATTACTACTGTCTAATAAACCACAATATACCAATTTAATTGTCTTTAATTAACGGCTGCTCCCCTAATGCTTTCTTTTTTGTCTGAAATGAGCTAAAAAAGGAGCAGCATTACTAATCCATAGCAAATACAATCTTAGACAAAAGCAGTCAACTGATTCTTGCAACTCCAAGGCGGGAGATGACTTAGCTCTGTACATCTCCCAGATGTATCATTCTACATCGTGGCTTTTACATTATTATTGTTATTTTTTCTTTTTCTATCACAGTCCGCCAATTCGACTGGGTGGTACTTATAGTGTGTGCTTTCGGGTTGCATCCTGCCTCCTTAGGAGTCCATCACTTTATAGGAGCACACTCTTCTGCGTGAGGCCTGGAGCTACATCAGACTCTAGTTTTTCCAGATTCCTTTTCAGAGATCTTGGGATTGTGCCTAGTCTTCCTATGATTATAGGAACAATTTCCAAGAAAAGAGGTAGCAGAATTAACCATCTGATGTTCATGGACGACATCAAGCTGTGTTGTAAGAGCATCAGGGAAATAGATGCCCTAATCCATCCAGAGTGTAAGAATTGTATCTGGGGACATCAGGATGGAGTTTGGAATAGACAAATGTGCCTTAGTCAACATACAAAAAGGCAAAGTATCAAGGACTGAAGGGATAGAGCTACCAGATGGAAACAACATCAAACACATAGATGAGACAGGATACAAATACCTGGGAATAATGGAAGGAGGGGATATAAAACACCAAGAGATGAAGGACACGATCAGGAAAGAATATATGCAGAGACTCAAGGCGATACTCAAGTCAAAACTCAATGCCGGAAATATGATAAAAGCCATAAACACATGGGCAGTGCCAGTAATAAGATACAGCGCAGGAGTAGTGGAATGGACGAAGGCAGAACTCTGTAGCATAGACCAGAAATCGAGGAAACATATGACAATACACAAAGCACTACAGCTAAGAGCAAACACGGACAGACTATACATAACACGAAAGAAAGGCGGGAGAGGACTACTAAGCAAGGAGGACTGCGTCAACATCGAGAACAGAGCACTGGGGCAATATCTGAAAACCAGTGAAGACGGGTGGCTCAAGAGTGCATGGGAAGAAGGACTGATAAAAGTAGACGAAGACTCAGAAATATACAGACAGGAGAATGACAAACAGAACAGAGAAATGGCACAACAAACCTATTATTATTATTATTATTATTATTATTATTTATTTATTTATTTATTTTTTTTTTTTTGTTTATCACAGTCCTCCAATTCGACTGGGAGGTATTTATAGTGTGGAGTTCCGGTTCCGGGTTGCATCCTGTCTCCTTAGGAGTCCATCACTTTTCTTACTATGTGCGCCATTTCTAGGATCACACTCTTCTGCATGAGTCCTGGAGCTACTTCAGCCTCTAGTTTTTCCAGATTCCTTTTTCGGGGATCTTGGGATCGTGCCTAGTGTTCCTATGATTATGGATACAATTTCCACTGGCATATCCCATATCCTTATTTTTATCTTCAGGTCTTGATACTTATCCATTTTTTCCGTTTCTTTCTCTTCAACTCTGGTGTCCCATGGTATTGTAACATCAATGAGTGATACTTTCTTCTTGATTTTGTCAATCAACGTCACGTCTGGTCTATTTGCACGTATCATCCTATCTGTTCTGATACCATAATCCCAGAGGATCTTTGCCTGATCGTTTTCTATCACTCCTTCAGGTTGGTGATCGTACCACTTATTACTGCAAGGTAGCTGGTGTTTCTTGCACAGGCTCCAGTGGAGGGCTTTTGCCACTGAACCATGCCTCTTTTTGTACTGGTTCTGTGCAAGTGCCGGACATTCGCTTGCTATGTGGTTTATGGTTTCATTTTTCGCATTTCCCTTCCTACATATGGGAGAGATGTTATTTCCATCTATCGTTCTTTGAACATATCTGGTTCTCAGGGCCTGATCTTGTGCCGCTGTTATCATTCCTTCAGTTTCCTTCTTGAGCTCTCCCCTCAGTAGCCATTGTCACGTGTCATCGCTGGCTAGTTCTTTAGTCTGTTTCATGTATTATCCGTGCATTGGTTTGTTGTGCCATTCCCCTGTTCTGCTTGTCATTCTCCTGTCTTTGTATATTTGTGGCTCTTCCTCTACTTTTATCAGTCCTTCTTCCCATGCACTCTTGAACCACTCGTCTTCACTGGTTTTTATTTATTATTATTATTATTATTATTATATTATATTATTAATTATTATTATATTATGATTATATCATATAAGTAGTGGTAGTAGCAGTATTAGCTTGTGACATCACTGAAACCGAACAACAACAAAAATTTATATATTTGGTAGGCAATTTCCTACTCTCTGCCTACCAACATAAAGCTGAAAATGCGTGAAACATTATAGATTATATGATAAACGATAGTACAGCCATCCTACTCGAATTACCGAAATTGCAAACTTTACATTATGTGCAATAGCTGGAGATCGCCGCAAAAAAAGGCAAAGCTTGAGAGAACAGAGATGAGAATGCCGAGGTGGACTATGGGAGTATCGCTGCTTGAGGTATTGGAAAATGACGAAATAAGAAGGACAGGCTCAGTAAAGATTTCAGAGGTGATAAGAGTCACGATTGAGATGGTAAGGGCATGTGTTGAGGATGGATGAGGAAGAGGGAGTGAAGAGAACTTGGGAAACGTGTTATATGAAGAAGATCGAGAGCGAGACATTATTAGATGGCGAGATAAAGTGGAGGAAGATATTATGGAGAGAGAAGAGGTTGGGTGGGGGATGATGCCTTTGATAGAAGGCAGTGGAGGAGAAGGCGCATCAGGCAACCGACCCCGTAATGTAGTGATAACGGTGGGAAAGAGGAAGACCAATCTCAGGCACTGTGTCCAGTCGGTGCTGGTAAAATCGTTGGCAGGAAGTTTGTCTCCTTGAGTTAAGGGATGGTTTCATTATTGTTATTATTGATTATTATAATTATGAGAACCTTCAGGAACTCGACTCCACCAAAGAATGCACCCCAGTAGGTAGAGCCCAATGGGGCATCGCCTTCCTCAGGAAATTCCCACAGCAAGAAGCCCGAGGGCATTGTCTGAACCCTTAGTATTTGGATCCTTTGCTGACTGACAAGATTTCTTCTGAGGTATAACGCAGACTTCTTCTATTCCTAAAGTCTTTATTTAAATTTTCTGTTCCCATATTTACTTTGCATTCATTTAATATTTATATCACTATTAATTCAGTTTCGTGTTTCTTTCAAATATCTAGTTATTTCCATGGAACTTTTGTATTATCTTATTCATTTTTGATTTTCCCTTTTTCCATCACGGGTTACTCCGAGCGAACCTCACCATCTGTTTGTTACTCCACAATCGTCTCCTTCCTTCGGTCTTCCACTTGAAAGCAAAGTGGACGGAAATGGAGAGGAGCCAATTCATCTTCATTCCTTTATAGACTTTCCTCAAAATTCAAATTCAAACTCAAATAGTTTATTGACATAAAAATACATCAAATGGAATGTATACGCATGCTTATTCATCCCCTTCCAAGTAAGACAAAAGTCAATTTACCATATTAATTACTTATTCCAAAACAACTTGGGAAACTTTTGAACTGTCATTTCAGTTACGTTGTTATTCATAAAAAGACAAACCATTTCAGATACACTCATTACTGTTCTTTCTCTAAATTCTAGAAGTTCAAAACAACCCAACATACAATGTAATGCTCTAAGTGTGAGAGAAGCCTCGCCACACAATCTACAAGGTTTGCCATTGGCATCAACATATTGCCAACAAAAATTATAACCTAGCCTTAGCTTTATATCAAAGGTATCAAGTTTAGAATTTAATGAAGACTTGCCATAAGTTATACGGGTGTTTTCAATCACATAAAGGTAGTGCATCACACTAGCACTACCTTATTCTAGAATTCTAACTGCATTTTCTGCTTCCTAAACATTTTGTTTTTGTTTTATTCCTTTTTTAATAATTCAATGGAATACCATAATTCAATGGAATAACATAAAGAAGGGATCCAAAAAAATCTAACGAAGTCCCTTCTCTTTAAGATAAAAAACCAACATCTTTCAGTGAATAACAATACCATTATTATTAGTAGTTTTACTGTTCAGAGTAAATAATGCACTCTTTATATGCGTTTCAAAAGAGAAAGGAAAGGAGGAGATTTACCTGAGGATTATCAAGTATGAATATGGGCAATTCTCCTGAGACACATTGTAGATTTTAAATCTCAGATTTTATCTCGATATGAAATTCCCAAGCTTTAGGATTAAGTAAAGATTATTGACAACTTGGTTGGCTGGCCGAGGTAGTGGAACGCTTGTTTCCCTTTGGCCGGGTATAGGCATGGCCACTGAACTCGGTGGCCATGGTATAGGTTGGCCACTGATCGGAGAGGGTTAATAAATGTGAATAATTTATTTTGGACAAGTGAATGCGTACGCCATCTATCGGCGAAATTTGAAACTATGTTAATTATATCCAAAAAGTGTATGCATATCGGCAAAATTTAGAACAATATTAATTATATCCAAAAAGTGAACGCAGACGCCATCTATCGGCGAAATTTGGAACTATATCAATTATATCCAAAAACTGAACGCATACGCCATCTATTGGCGAAATTAGTAAATAATTCATTAATTTAATGAATTTTAGCCGAAGACTGAATGTAAAATTTGGAACTAATATTTGGAATTTTTTTACTTTCTGCCGACTTTATATCCTATCTTCACATCAACAATATTTGTCCTTATAAAATGCTTATCTCGGCTTAAATCATTACCTGCCGGGGGTTGAATATTTTCCTTAGAAAGACGGGGAAAATGCACTTTCAAATACTTTTTACTATTTCAGTTGAAATAGTAAATTCATGCTATTTTAGCGTTATCTAACCTTAATTCAGACATTCTCCAGCTTTTAGCTAATATATAATGTCTAATTAATGTAAGCCGATTCTGGAAGCAGATTTTTCTTAATTTAACATATTTTTTATCTCAAAATAAGGAAATATGTACATTAAAATAGTAATTTCACGTTATTTTTGCTTTATTTAACGTTATAACGGTTAATTTTTAAAATCTTTTAATTGCTTTATAATGGTTAAAGATTAATTTATGCTGATTCTGGAATTATAATTTCCTTATTTTAACGTATTTTTAACTCGAAATAAGGCAAAAATGTGCCTTGAAAGAAGTAAATTTAAAAAGTAAATTCTCGCTATTTTCACCTTACCTTATAACTTGATTCTTTCAACTTTGATCGCTATAGATTTGTTCATTGATGATAATTTTATTTGAGAAGTGAAACCTACTTTCCTAGTTGTATGGCCATTTTAGTTTAAAGTTATGGCAAAAATTCGCCTTCAAATATTTTCAAAATACTTAAAATTTTTTAGGCTGTATTTTATATAAGATTTATTTACCTTTTGTTTTTGATAATTTCATAAATTTTGAATTGTCAGAGAGAACATAATCAGAGAGAGGACATAATCAGCTGTGTTTAATATGACAATGCCGGTATACCCTTATTATAATGTTTTTGCTCATTTTTAATTTCTTAAGTATATCCATATCCTTAGAGGAAATGGTGTTAAACGAAATACTTTCAGTTTCCTGACTAGTCAAAAGTTCACTAGCTTTTCCTTTCCTGATATCTTCCACTTTCTCAAGACTCCTCGCATAATCATCCATTGAGATTGTTATTCCAGTTTCTGTTTTGATGATATCTATCCCTGTGAACCGAAATTTATTCTTTTCTATCTTTGAAACTTGTAATTTTTCTTTACACAAGTCTGTTACTTTCTTTACAAATCCTTTTGTACCAGCTATCGAAAAATCATCTACATGAGTAAGTATCATACCAATCAGATTTCCTTCACTCTGCTGATAGTAGTATGCCTCATCTCCACTCACGGTCTTCAGACCTTCTTCCTTGAAAATCTGCTGACTTTCAGCCAAAATTTTCTACTGGCATCA
>NC_061096.1:67436043-67452103 GCF_015104395.2 Macrobrachium nipponense
AGGAGAACCTTTTCCTCCTTGATGAAACTGAAGATGCGAATTTGAACTAATTAACTCTGAGCAGAACAAAAACCAAGATTTTACTGGACCAGTTGATGGAAGAAAAGCATAAGGTTGAAACGCTAGGTAAAGATCGCTACTCTGCTGAGAGGAAAATGAACGCCTGAAGAAGAAGCTCAGAGTTGGAGGAGTCATTACTCCAGAAGGGAAAGTAAATAGAAAATCTGAACGAGCACCTCGCAGGTAAAGAGAGAGAATGAGGAGAAGCGAGAAAAAGAAGAAGAGCCGCAGAAACATCTGAGGAAAACGATTTCTACTGTGGGTACCTCTCAAGAAATCGTGATCAAGTGAAAAGTCCCGGTCGTGAGATGAAGGACACTCGAAATCTGCAGAAGGAGGTCCATATCATGGAAGACAGAGTTCAGTCACTTCCAAAGAAGAACGAAGAAGACAAGCCTAAGAATGAAGCTTTGGCTGAAGAGGCCAAGGCGAAAGGAAACATGTTCTACAACTTGGACGCCTGGAAGAAGCTTGTGAATGTTTCTTCAGGGTACTGGATCTGGCCGACAAAAAAGCAGACTGAGATTGGGATTGTGTCTCTTGTTGCTTGGCAGACATAGCGAAAGCTATGGTTCAGCTTGAGGAATTAGATGGTCGAGATGATTTGGTTGCAGCCACCAAAGCACTGCAAAGAATGCAATGTCACGGCTGCCCCTGTTACATCCTGGGAATTGCAGAAAAGGCTAATTTGAAGGACAAAGAGTGGGCTAACAGGAAAGCGGGCGCTCAAGTTCGACACTGAAATAGAATTCGGCTGAAGTCTGAGGAGGGGTTTTCCCTGGAGTCGTCTTAGAAAGACGCAAGATACATGATGATGGATTAAAAAATGAACTGTGCATCCAACGCTATAAGATTCACTGGATCCAAAGACTCCAGATGCAAGCTCCGAGATCCTTATAATCCGTCTTTGAAGCCTTCAGAGCTCGAATGCGTCTGATTTGAAATCCAAGGTAAATGGAAGCTCAGAGAAAAGAATAACAGACAAGGACGACGATGCGACAGCCCTAAGAGCTCTTCCAGAGAGATGCAAACTGGACTCCTGAGGACCAGATGTGAACAGATGGAATCCTGGATTGTGGAAGACCATGAGATTTACGAAAGAACAGACAGCTGTCACGAAGGAGGAATAGATGGAGAAGTTAACAACAAGAAGGAAGAAAGGAAGAGCTAATAGATACAGAATGAATGGCTAAAGGAAAGCCACAGAAGTACGGAAGCTCCAGACGCATTTGGAGAGAAATGAGCAGAGAAATTGAGGCCCCCGAAGATAATCTCATCAATAAGACACCATGAAGAACGCGAACATCAGCCCAACCATCACCTGCAAGACGAAAAGCAAACCAATCATTAGGCCAGCGGAGAATGAAGATTCAGAAACAGTAAAATCTTTCCAAACAGAAGCAAGCTGGAGACCTGATTTAGTATGTCAGACGATAATGAAAAGGATCTAAGGAAAATAAAAGATATGGCAGAAAGGTTGATGAACTAGGAACCATATACGTCATACTGGAAGAAGAAAAGGAAATGAGAGCAAGCTTTTTGGCATACCCTGTGCCAGGTAAGTATGCTTAATTATACAATCAATTAGAAGCATCAATAGAAGCAATCAATTGTACCCTGTGCCAGGAAGTATGCTTCTAATACAACTAGAAGCATCAATTTGTGTACCCTGTGCAGGTAAGTATGCCTTTTAATTACAACTAGGATGCAATCAAATTTAGTGACCTGCTAGGTAAGTATGCTTCTATTACAACTAGATGCAATCTATTTAGTGTACCCTGTGCTAGGTAAGTATGCTTCTATTACAACTAGATGCAATCTATTTAGTGTACCCTGTGCCAGGTAAGTATGCTTCTAATTACAACTAGATGCAATCTATTTAGTGTACCCTGTGCTAGGTTAAGTATGCCTTCTGAATTACAAACCTAAGATTGCAATCATTTAGTTTTGTACCCTGTGGTAGGTAAAGTATGCCCTTCTAATTTACAACTAGATGCAATCTATTTAGGTGTTAACCTGTTGCTAGGTAAAGTATGCTTCTGTTACAACTAGATGCAATCTATTTAGTGTTACCCTTGGTGCCAGGTAAGTATGCTTCTAATTACAACTAGATGCAATCTATTTAGTGTACCTGTGCCAGGTAAGTATGCTTCTATTACAACTAATGCAATCTATTTAGTACCCACCCTGTGCCAGTAAGTATGCTTCTAATACAACTAGATGCCAAATCTCATTTAGTGTACCCTGTGCTAGGTAAGTATGCTTCTATTACAACTATAGCAATCTATTTAGTGTACCCTGTGCCAGGTAAGTATGCTTCTATTTACAACTAGATGCAATCTATCTAGTGTAACCCTGTGGCCAGGTAAGTATGCTTCTAATTACACTAGATGCAATCTATTTAAATGTAACCCTGTGCCAGGTAAGTATGCTTCTATTACAACTAGATGCAATCTATTTAGTGTACCCTGTGCCAGGTAAGTATGCTTCTAATTACAACTAGATGCAATCTATTTAGTGTACCCTGTGCCAGGTAAGTATGCTTCTATTACAACTAGATGCAATCTATTTAGTGTACCCTGTGCCAGGTAAGTATGCTTCTATTACAACTAGATGCAATCTATTTAGTGTACCCTGTGCTAGGTAAGTATGCTTCTAATTACAACTAGATGCAATCTATTTAGTGTACCCTGTGCTAGGTAAGTATGCTTCTATTACAACTAGATGCAATCTATTTAGTGTACCCTGTGCCAGGTAAGTATGCTTCTATTACAACTAGATGCAATCTATTTAGTGTACCCTGTGCTAGGTAAGTATGCTTCTATTACAACTAGATGCAATCTATTTAGTGTACCCTGTGCCAGGTAAGTATGCTTCGTTACAACTAGATGCATCTATTTAGTGTACCCTGTGCTAGGTAAGTATGCTTCTAATTACATCTTGAAGCAATCTATTTGGTGTACCACTGTACAGTAAGTATGCTTCTAATTACATCTTGAAGCAATCTAATTGGTGTACACTGTACCAGGTAAGTAATGCTTCTAATTACTCTAGTAGCAATCTATTTAGTGTACCCTGTGCCAGGAAATATGCTCCTAATTACATCTAGAAACAATCAATTTGGTGTACCCTGTACCAGGTAAGTATCCTCCTAATTACATCTAGAAACAATCAATTTGGTGTACCCTGTACCAGGTAAGTATGCTTCTAATTACATCTAGAAACAATCAATTTGGTGTACCCTGTACCAGGTAATTTATGCTTCTAATTACATCTAGAAACAATCAATTTGGTGGACCCTGTACCAGTAGTGTGCTTTCAATTTACATCTAAAAGCAATCTATTTAGTGTACCCTGTGCTAGGTAAGTATGCTTCTAATTACATCTAAAAGCAATCTATTTAGTGTACCCGGTGCCAGGGTAATTTATGCTCCTAATTACATCTATTACAATCATTTGGTGATACCCTGTACCAAGGGTAAGTATGCTCCTAATTACATCTAGAAACAATCAATTTGGTGTACCTGTGCTAGGTAAGTATGCTCCTAATTACATCTAGAAACAATCAATTTGGTGTACCCGTACCCAGTAAGTATGCTTCTATTACATCTAGAACAATCAATTTGGTGTACCCTTTGTGGTAGGTAAGTATGCTCCTAATTACATCTAGAACAATCAATTTGGTGTACCCTGTGCTAGGTAAGTATGCTCCTAATTAACATCTAGAAACAATCAATTTGGTGTACCTGTACCAGGTAAGGTATGCTCCTAATTACATCTAGAAACAATCAATTTGGTGTACCCCTGTGCAGGTAAGTATGCTTCTAAGTACATCTAGTATCAATCTATTTAGTGTACCCTGTACCAGGTAAGTATGCTTCTAATTACATCTAGAAACAATCAATTTGGTGTACCCCTGTACCAGGTTCCAAGTATGCTTCTAAGTTACATCTAAAAGCAATCTATTTAGTGTACCCTGTGCCAGGTAAGTATGCTTCTAATTACATCTAGAAACAATCATTTGGTACCCTGTACCAGGTAAGTATGCTTTACTAATTACTCTAAAAGTAATCTATTTAGTGTACCCTGTACCAGGTAAGTATGCTTCTAATTACATCTAGAAACAATCAATTTGGTGTACCCATGTAACCCGGTAAGTATGCTTCTAATTACATCTAAAAGCAATCTATTTAGTGTACCCTGTGCCAGGTAAGTATGCTTCTAATTACATCTAGAAACAATCAATTTGGTGTACCCTGTACCAGGTAAGTATGCTTCTAATTACATCTAAAAGCAATCTATTTAGTGTACCCTGTACCAGGTAAGTATGCTTCTAATTGCGACTAAAGGCAATCTATTTAGTGTATCCTGTGCCAGGTAAGTATGCTTCTAATTACATCTTGAAGCAATCTAATTGGTGTACACTGTACCAGGTAAGTATGCTTCTAATTACATCTAGTAGCAATCTATTTGGTGTACACTGTACCAGGTAAGTATGCTTCTAATTACATCTAGTAGCAATCTATTTGGTGTACACTGTACCAGGTAAGTATGCTTCTAATTACATCTAGAAGCAATCTATTTGGTGTACCCTGTGCCAGGTAAGTATGCTTCTAATTACATCTAGTAGCAATCAATTTGGTGTACCCTGTGCTAGGTAAGTATGCTTCTAATTACAACTAGATGCAATCTATTTAGTGTACCCTGTGCCAGGTAAGTATGCTTCTATTACAACTAGATGCAATCTATTTAGTGTACCCTGTGCCAGGTAAGTATGCTTCTAATTACATCTAGAAACAATCAATTTGGTGTACCCTGTGCCAGGTAAGTATGCTTCTAATTACATCTAAAAGCAATCTATTTGGTGTACCCTGTACCAGGTAAGTATGCTTCTAATTACATCTAGTAGCAATCTATTTGGTGTACACTGTACCAGGTAAGTATGCTTCTAATTACATCTAGAAGCAATCTATTTAGTGTACCCTGTACCAGGTAAGTATGCTTCTAATTACATCTAGAAACAATCAATTTGGTGTACCCTGTACCAGGTAAGTATGCTTCTAATTACATCTAAAAGCAATCTATTTAGTGTACCCTGTACCAGGTAAGTATGCTTCTAATTGCGACTAAAGGCATCTATTTAGTGTACCTGTGCCAGGTAAGTATGCTCTAATTACTCTAGAAGCAATCTATTTAGTTACCCTGGCCGGTAAGTATGCTTCTAATTACATCTGAAGCAATCTAATTGGTGACACTGTACCTAGGAACCGAGGTAAAGTATGCTTCTAATTACATCTAGAAGCATCTATTTAGTGTACCTGTGCCAGGTAAGTATCTTTCTAATTACATCTAGAGCAATCTATTTTAGTGTACCTGTGCAGGTAGTATACTTCTAATTATACAAGTAAAGGCAATCTATTTAGTGTACCTGTGCCAGGTACGTATTCTTCTAATTACATCTAGAAACCATCTATTTAGTGTACCTGTGCCAGGTAAGTATGCTTGCCTATTACAACTAATGCAATCTATTTTAGTGTAACCTGTGCCAGTAAAGTAAGCTTCTAATTACATCTAGAAGCAATCTTTTAGTGTACCTGTGCCAGGAAGTATGGCTTCTAATTACATCTAAAGCAATCTATTTGGTGTAACCCTGTGCCAGGTAATTATGCTTCTAATTACATCTAGAAGCAATCTATTTAGTTGGTACCTGTGCCAGTAATTATGCTTCTAAATTACATCTTAGAACCAATCTAATTGTGTACCATGTACCAGAGTAAGGTATGCTTCTAATTACATCTCGAAGCCAGTCTATTTAGTGTACCCTGTGCCTGGTAAGTATACTTCTAATTACAAGTAAAGGCAATCTATTTAGTATACCCTGTGCCAGGTAATTACATCTAAAAGCAATCTATTTGGTGTACCCTGTGCCAGGTAAGTATGCTTCTAATTACATCTAAAAGCAATCTATTTAGTGTACCCTGTACCAGGTAAGTATGCATCTAATTACATCTATAGAAGCAATTAATAATAAGAACAATAATAATAATAAAATTAAAAAATAATAAAAAAAAAAAAAATTAAATTGAGACTAGTAAAAATAAATTAAAAAAGAGAAGATAATGAAAATAATGATAATAAAAATAAATATAATAGAAATAGATAGGAAAATAATAAAAATACATAAAAATAATAAAATTTTAAGAGTAGAAATAAAAATAATAAAATAATAATAATAAAAATAAAAATGGAAATAACAAACATAAAAATAAAAAAAATATAATAAAAACAATATATTTTTAACATAAATAAAAATAAAAATAATAAAACAATCATAACGAAAATATAAAAATACTAATAAAATATGAATTAAAATAAAGTTAATAAAAACGTAAATAAAATAATAAACTTAAAAACAAAATAACGATGATAGAATAATAATAAAACGAAAAACTAAGTAAAAAATAAAAGTAAAAACATCAAAATAAAAATATAAAAAAATATAAATTAAAACAGTAATAAAAAAACAATACTTACAAAAAATAAGAACATATAAAAATGATTCAGTGAAAATAAAAATAAAAAATAATAAGAATAAAAATATGGATAATAAAAGTAAAAAGAATAATAATAATAAGAAAATAATAAAGAATAAAGATAATAATAATTTAATAATAATAATAAAACAAAACAAAAATAATAATAACAATAATAATAATGCATCAAGGAAATAGATACCCTAATCCAGACTGTATCTGGGGACATCAGGATGGAGTTTGGAATAGAAAAATGTGCTTTAGTCAACATACAAAAGGGCAAAGTAACAAGGACTGAAGGGATAAAGCTACCAGATGGGAGCAACATCAAACACATAGATGAGAAAGGATACAAATATCTGGGAATAATGGAAGGAGGGGATATAAAACACCAAGAGATGAAGAACCACAGATCAGGAAAGAATATTTGCAGAGACTCAAGGCGATACTCAAGTCAAAACTCAACGCCGGAAATATGACAAAAGCCATAAACACATGGGCATTACCAGTAATCAGATATAGCGTAGGAATAGTGGAATGGACGAAGGCAGAACTCCCCAGCATAGACCAGAAAACTAGGAAACATATGACAATACACAAAGCATTACACCCAAGAGCGAACATGGACAGACTATACATAACACGAAGGAAAGGAGGGAGAGGACTACTAAGCATAGAGGACTGCGTCAACATCGAGAACAGAGCACTGGGGCAATATCTGAAAACCAGTGAAGACTAGTGGCTCAAGAGTGCATGGGAAGAAGGACTGATAAAAGTAGACGAAGACCCATAAAATATACAGAGACAGGAGAATGACAAACAGAACAGAGGAATGGCACAACAAACCAATGCACGGACAGTAAATGAGACAGACTAAAGAACTAGCCAGTGATGAAACATGGCAATGGCTACAGGGGGAGAGCTAAAGAAGGAAACTGAAGGAATGATAACAGCGGCACAAGATCAGGCCCTAAGAACGAAAGATGGAAATAACATCTCTCCCATATGTAGGAAGTGCAATACGAGAAATGAGACCAAAAACCACATAGCAAGCGAATGCCTGGCACTTGCACAGAACCAGTACAAAAAGAGGCATGATTCAATGGCAAAAGCCCTCCACTGGAGCCTGTGCAAGAAACACCAGCTACCTTGCAGTAATAAGTGGTACGAGCACCAACCTGAGGGAGTGATAGAAAACGATCAGGCAAAGATCCTCTGGGACTATGGTATCAGAACATAGGGTGATACATGCAAATAGACCAGACGTGACGTTGATTGACAAAATCAAGAAGAAAGTCTCACTCATTGACGTCGCAATACCATGGGACACCAGAGTTGAAGAGAAAGAAAGGGAAAAACTGGATAAGTATCAAGACCTGAAAATAGAAATAAGAAGGATATGGGATATGCCAGTGGAAATTGTACCCATAATCATTGGAACACTAACTACGATCCCAAAATCCCTGAAAAGGAATCTAGAAAAACTAGAGGCTGAAAAAGCTCCAGGACTCATGCAGAAGAGTGTGATCCTAGAAACGGCACACATAGTAAGACAAGTGATGGACTCCTAAGAAGGCAGGATGCAACCCGGAACCCCAAACTATAAATATCATACCATATATATATATATATATATATATATATATATATATATATATATATATATATATATATGTGTGTGTGTGTGTGTGTGTGTGTGTGTGTGTGTATAAAACATCAGGAAAACCATAAATATAAAGGAGGAGGTGTCCAATCAGACGACAGTCATGTACACGTGTTTATTAAGAAACGTTTCATGTTGTCACCAACACATCATCAGTCTGCAATTGAAATTCAACATTAAAATAAACTTAAAAATTACAATAAAATTAAAATATACTCAGAACGTTAAAATAGGGAATGAGAAGAAAACTACGTATTCATAAAGAAAGAAAGAGCTGAGTGACTAAAAACGGTAAGGTCTGCACACAACGTAAACCTCACGCCAGAGAGAGAGGAGATGACGAGGTGTTGGAGTTTAAACTAGGTGAAAGGTGCTTAATAAACAATGACCCAAGGGTAGTTAGATGGGTAGTTTGCTTTGTGGTGCCGATTATAGAAAAATGTTTCTTTTCGATAGTAACCTTACAACTCTTTGCATGTATTCTTATATTAGAGAACTCGGGATTAGAGATTCTGGACCCAGTTCTGTAACTTAATCCCAAATGGCTATAATACCGGACTTGTAACAGTCTACGTGAAGAACCAACATAAATACCAAGACATCTTGGGCATTCAAATTTATATATGATATTGGACTTCATGAAATCCTGTAATTTGTCCTTGTAATTAAAAAACCCTCCAATTTATTTGTGGATTCATGGGAATAAGATTAAGTTTTAAAAAACCAAATTCCTTTTCAATAATATTTCTAACTTTTACACGTAAACTGTCTGAATGAATAAATGGGATGGGTGCATACATAGTTAACTTAGGTACATTAAAATTAAGGGTGGGTGCTGACAGATACCTCGCTAGCAATTTACTAATAATGTTAAAAGCCAGCTTTTTGGGAAACGAGTTCTTTTCAAAATATTCTAAAAGAAACTCGACTTCAAGATGGAAGGAGAGCCAATCAGATGTGTACCGAAGGGCCCTAAAAACCAAAGTAGATATAGCATTAATCTTAAAATTACGGAAACACGAGCTAAAAAATTGTTCCCGAGCCCAGTGAAGGTACTCTTTCTAAAAACACTTGTGTTGAAAAGGTGGATGGATATCTCTAGTTATTTTTATATCCAAGAAGGTCAGGGAGTCATCCTTCTCATTTTCCAACGTAAATTTAATGTTAGGATGGGCTTCATTTACATAATCTAAAAAAAGCTGGCATTGCCACGAAAATTTAAATAAGGCAAAAGTATCGTCAACATATCTTCTATAAAAAAGTGGCTTAAAATTCCCAGGACAATCGTTATGAAAATTCTCCTCCAAATGTTCAATAAAAAAAAATTGGCAAACAACGGTCCCAAAGGAGAACCCATGGCAACCCCCTCTGACTGTTGAGTTTGGAATTACTTAACACAAGAACCAGCACTTCGATGATGGGCTGTTATTTTCTCGCCCCGCCCACATTTTTAGATGCTCTTCGGAGGAAAACTATCCTCTTCATTTACATTTTAAACGTTACACGTGACTGTGGAGGACGTTCTGGGTGTGTTCGAAAGTCTTTGTTTTATGTTTACATTGAAATATATTTTAATATATAATTGTGGATTTTTTAACAATTTGTTTTCACAAGACTGTGAATTTCTTAACAAACATTATTATTATTATTATTATTATTATTATTATTATTATTATTATTATTATTATTATTATTATTATTATTATTATTATTATTATTATTATTATTATTATTATTGTGCATGATTATTATTATTAATGTTCAAATTATTTAATTTATTAATTATTTTATTGATAAATTATTAATTTTTATTTTATTATTATTATTATTTTTATTATTTATTAATTTTATTTTTTTTATTATTATTATTATTTAAGATAAAACAGATTAATCGATCTTCATTATATATCAATCCTTCTCTCTTTAACAGGAAAAGAATGGAACACACACTCATATATATGTAGAAGTCGTTTAAAACAGTTTCATTTACAATAAAATCATACTTGCGCACACTTCAGGGAATAAATTGTTTATAAGGCCGAAGGATATATTAGCAAGGCATATTTAAATATTAACCAAAATAGGAAAAAAACTATGATTTCTTTAATTGCTAGTTATATATTATTTACAGGTAACGGAAATGAGCAAATACTGTAATGAGAATCATTAGAAAATGATGAAAGGACGATTAAGGAAAAAAAACCCTTTCTAAAAAATAATCTTTTTTCACAATTGTTGATGAACCTTTTTCGTTTTACTTACATTTTATATATATTCAATAAGACTAATCTACGTAAGTATATGATGATTTTTAATGATAAACTTGATCTCACTAAACATTTTTCGTCAAACCTTAAATGAGAGTCATTGCTCTACAATAGTATGTTTTTGTTATTATAGATGCTTCTCATTATTCGAAATAAGATCTCCTGTACGTATAATGTCCAAAGCAGGAGAGGAGATGCTTTTATCAAAAGCGCATAAGTGAATTAGAATAAACATGAAATCTTTTTTTCTTATCGGAAATCAAATTACCCGTTAAAGTAAAACAGGCGACATGATCCTTGCAAATCGAGTTTACGAAGCTGATTAACTCGGCTAAGGCTATTATTCAGTTTTCTCAAACGCCGAGAGTGAAGGCTGCACGATTTATAGTGCCGTATCTACGGATCTCGTCAAAGAGTTCCTTGCAATTTACTTACTGTAAAACAAACTCCATTAGACGCTATAGTGCGTTTACTTTTCTAAGATCGCTCTGGTGGGGCCAGGTAGAAAAGGCAGACTTGTCATATCTACGGGTATGTAAGTCCCATTAAATGCTTCCCGCAGATATAATCCTTCTTAGGAGGATTCGCTTTAGACCTTGGGAGTCGAGGGAAAGGGTTTGCTTCTTCCCTGTTAACTTTTTTTTCCTCATTCCCGATTCTATTTAGCTATTCCTTCTTTCTCTTTCTATAATTGTAGATGCGCTGTATGGCCTGTTGGCTCCGGTGTTTGGACTTCACTATCTTGTTTTGTTTGGTTAATTTTTTAGGAAAAGACATCCACTCATTCCTTCTTCGCAGAACTTTTTTTTATCAAAATCATCCAAGTCAGTACAGGACTCGCTTTCTCTTTTCTTTTTTGAAACACTGGAGATTCCACTATCTTTCCCGTCTCTCTTGCGTCCTTGTTAAGTCAACGAATAGGCATTTCTGACACTTTCGTTGCTTCCAAGGTCCTTAAAATATACTTATATATTTAAAGGACCTTGGTTGCTTCAGCTGTTCTCTGGATAGCCTTCGAAACATCAGTTACTGGACCTTCATGTTGTTTTTGTAAAATGAAGCATTTCAGGAAATTATAGACTATTTCCTTGGCCTCAGGTGATGGGTGAAGGGGTTTGCGGGTGTCACTTGGCCTGTCCATCCATACTTATCACAGTGGGTGATCGAGAGCGAGTATCCTTTAATGATATTGACCATGACCTTTTAAATCCTCTTAAAAATCATAGGTCCCCTAAACTCAGATCTGGCATCGCCGGGGAAAAATATGCCATATCTTCATTTTCATTAGTGAAACTGGGGTTTTAAGGAAGAATATACGAAATAAGATATATTCAAAATATCTGATGGAAACAAAGAACTACAGTTCAAGAAATGAAAACTATTTCAATAGACTCCATGAAACTAATATGATTACCATAACATGAAATTTGGCACCGTATGATATCTGTACGAGCCACGCCACAGCGATCTTAGAAAAGTAAACGCACTATAGGGGAGGGATTAGTAGTTTCTATACCTTGTGGAAACCCAGAGACTTCTATGCTCATGCGTACATGAATGAACTTATTTGGAGGAATTTTTTGCGTAGTTTCAGGATGATCGGAATATGAATTGTTTCTTATTTTTTTACGAACTCCAGTTACAGGAAACCGCATACTTGTGACTAAATTTAAGAACACATAAATACATAACGTGTAGTACTGTCATTCTTTGTCTTTTTGAATTCGTCAAATTTTCTCAATAATTCAACGAACTTACTTGGAGAGTTAAACTTCATCATTGCCTTTACACCATTCGTCCAGCAACGCTTATGAAATTAATCTCTGACGGATAAATAATGAAAGGCCAAGCACTGGGACCTATTGGGTCATTCAGCGCTAGAATGGAAATTAAGACCAAGAAGGTTTTGCAGGTGCAACAGAAGGAAACCCTTGAACTTGCACTAAGAAGGGGAGGGTTGAGGGAAGTACGATGGAAAGAAGAAAATACAAACGGAGGTACAGTAAAATGAAAGAAAAGGGGTGTTGCTGCTAGGGGCATAATGGACGGGTATAATTGGATTTACATTACATTTATACCAGCTTTATTTATTTAAAAATAAACATCACGACATGCATACGCACATACAAAATATTTCATTGTATATTAAAATGTTTAAAAGAAATAGCTTGTATTGATTAATACCCAAGAATATTCTCTTTTTTCACTTTGTAATATCAGAGAAGAGAGAGAGAGAGAGAGAGAGAGAGAGAGAGAGAGAGAGAGAGAATTTTTATGATCTTCAGGTTTACTGTTTCAAAAGAAAAAAAATGGAGCGCCAAATTCCATTTTCCAAAATACAAACTACAGAGCGACCATTACTTCGAAACGGACAATAGCCAATACATAGTATGTGATAGTAATTTAAAGGATAAATTGTATTTTAGTTCTTTTTTTGTAAGCATATTACAGGGCCTCTAGCATTTCCCACTCTTTCAAATAAGATCAGTAGAGTTTTATAGGCAACAATAACTTATTTATTTCTTACTTCCTCAGAAACTTAGTTCAGTTTTATCGAATGTTAAATTTGTTTTCTATAAAGCTGCATAATTATCTCCCTCTTAAGCAAGTCATAATTCATATTTTCATGCACATTCTATTCAAGTCATTTAAAGAGTCAAATCTCTGTCTGTCTGTCTGTCTGTCTGTCTGTGTGTCTGTCTGTCTTGCATCATTACTGAGGATAGACTAAAAACTGATACTTATAAAGTTCTGTCTAATTATTTTATATTGCCCTCAGACTATTCTTCACAGAAAACGGCTCAGATGGTGATAACAATGAAATGAGAGAGAGAGAGAGAGAGAGAGAGAGAGAGAGAAGCGGCGGCGGCATTGGCTATATTTTCGAGACCAAATTTCAGATTTTCATGTAAGACTGGTGATGAAAAGAGAGAGAGATAGAGAGAGAGAGAGAGAGAGCGAGAGAGAGAAGAAGGAGAGAGAGATAGATGAGATGAGGAACTGAGGACCCCGCGAGCGTAGAGAGGTTGGAAGACAGAGAGAGAGAGAGGGTGGAAAGAAAGAAGAAAGAAGACGAGAAAGATTAAAGAGGCAATAATAGTTCTATGCCATTCACTAGAATTTGTTTTACATTTCTGTAGAAAATCCTATTTTTTCTTCCAGAAAATAACAGTAAGATAATTATTCTCTCAGTCAGGTTTTCGTCCTAAATAAGTTTGTGTCTCCTATCTAAAAATACCATCTAAATAGTTGATGAAATTATCTTCAGTGGGCAGGACGTTCTATGACTGTTAATTTGAAAATGCAAACAAAAAGAAAATACAGAGCAGAACTGAAAATCTTGCTGGTCATAAAGAAACAGTGTTCAGATTGACACAAATTCCAAGATGTTCTGCAGCGAAAGAGGATTCGGTAGAACGATGGAAAAAGCCTCCAACGAAATAGGAGTCGACTTGAAACGTTTCCCAGCTGTTCCAAGGGAAGCTCAGATATCTGTCATATGAGAACCTACACGAAAACGTTGATGTCCAGGAAGATATACTTTCCTTTTTGGGAAAGTGTTTCTTCCAGAAACGGGGGACGATGGAATGGGAGTATATTGGAAGTCTGGATTTCAAAAGATTTGTATGTATACAGGGAAGGGTTTTATAAAAAAAAAATGAGACAAAATATAATAGTAACCGATAGGCAGTATATTCTTGTGTTGATAAGAATGGAATATTTTAAGCCACTATTTAAAGACGAACGAACGTGTGTACTCATGATTTTACTTAGAAAATGCAGAAACTTAGATACAGAAAGACTGATCAAATAGATTTCTGGAGAGCAGATAGCAGGTGTTCAAGATTATTCAGTATTGCAACTCTTTCTCATACGTTTTCTGTACACTTTATCTCACAATTTATTTTACCCGATTCATTTTCGAAAATGGAAGAAAGAAGGCTAAAAGGAATTGTCCGAAGGGGCTTCCGAAGGAAAGGCGGCAGAAGACTTTATAAAATGTTCAGGATAAATATTAATCATCAGATTCTTTCCAGTTTAATTAACAGGGTATACAGTTTCCAGGTTTTTGTTCGTTTCCTGGGAAGTGTCTGCTAAAGAAATATGATACAGACATCAATATTTTCTAATCTAACATTAGTTTGAAATGAAAAGACTATCATGATTGTCAAAACCTAACGAACATTACAAAAATAAGACCAAACTTTTTAAAACAAACAGATAACATGATGGAATCACGCCAAGCCATCATGTTTATAATCCGCTCCCTGGGTCATTTGTTCTCTCCAAAAGCTTATCATCCTTTTCCCTTCTGAATTCCGAAGCTGTATTGGGAGTGATCTCTTTTGTCAGCAGCTCTCCTCCACACTTCAAACAGGCAAATGTCAAACACTCAGTGACCTGTCGAGGCTGTTTTTCGTTCTTGAATTGCATCTCTCTCTCTCTCTCTCTCTCTCTCTCTCGACTCTTCCCCCCCCCCCCTGTCTCTCTTAATCAATCAATCAATCAATCAAACAAACAAACAAACAAAAACATACATGCACGCCACAAACGTACACATATCGGCTGTGTCTTTCTCTCTCTTCTCTCTCTCTCTCTTAATCAATCAATCAATTAATCAATCAATCAAACAAGCACACAAACAAATAAACACCTCTCTCTCTCTCTCTCTCTCTCTCTCTCTCTCTCTCTCTCTCTCTCTCTCTCTCACACACACACACACACACACATAAGCCCTAAAAATACAGAAAAATACCCAACACATTTAAAGAGTCACCTGTAGTTACTATTCCATTTATTTTTTGACAATAAGAATACTCCGTAATTCGTTCGCAAAAAAGTATCGCCTGGTGCCTCGATTTTAAAACTGTAGAAAAATGAAAATTGCTCAAAGATATTTAGAAAATAACATTTTCTAAATGTTATTTTCTCCACCAACGAGTATAAAAAATTCTTAAAATTTTTATTCAGTTCACGGTATAATTCCCATCAACGGGAAATTATTAAAAGGATACACCTCACATTTCCGAAATAAATGAGAATGAATCCCTCTTATGGAAATATGTTCAACAACAAAATGAAATTAGGTTATGTTTTACCGGTGTGGTAACCAAAGTGGATATGATATCCACAAATTTTAAAATTTATTTTTTGCTCCCATGAAATGGTAATGGTTGTGGCTTTGCAAAGTTTTATGCGTGCGATTGGCTGTGGTCAGTTCTGATGACAAAACCCGGAATTCCATTACACCAATCCAGCAGTAGCCACAAAACAATAATGGATTACGTATTATTATTATTATTATTATTATTATTATTATTATTATTATTATTATCCACAAATTCGGCCAAGTATACACCCTGGAGGTCAAAGCCCATCCCTTCCTGTCCAAATGCCTTCCTCCGCGCAAAATTCGGCAGAAGAAGAGAGAAAGTGGGATGAAAGTCCCAACTCTCACTAGTAACAAAGACAAGGGTCAGTCAGGGACGGGAGAGAAAGAACAGAGGGAGGGTTCAGGGATCCCTGAACAGGAAATG
>NC_061096.1:67452603-67460103 GCF_015104395.2 Macrobrachium nipponense
CGGCATGATATGCTATATTGCGAATAAATATTTAACCACTTTAATTATTCTATCTTGTTACTCATAGTATATGATTTGGTTATATCCGCCATTGGTAATGATGGATGCCCAGCTGTTTCCCTATCAATCACCTTTATTATCCCACAAAGAAGACGCTGATTTATTTTACCCAGAGATGACTTGAAAGCTTCAAAGTCGCAGCCACTAAATTCGACCATCTTGAGTGATGTGGGTTCCTCCCTTCCTTCCTTCCGAAGGCTTTGTTTGTCCGTCGGCACTTTTTCCCGTCTGCACATTTCTATCAGTCCACAGATCTTGAAAGCTACTGAGGATAGAGGGCTGCAAATTGGTACGTCGATCACCCATCCTCTAATTATCAAACATGCCAAATTGCAGCCCTCTAAGCCCAGTAGTGTTAATTTTATATAAGGTTAAAGCTATAGGACGGGCCACCACTGGGTCGTTGCTGAAAGCCCCAAGGGCCGCGTCTCATACAGAAAACTCGATTGCGCCAAAGAAACTTCTGCGCATTTTTTACTTGTTCCTTATTAATGATGATAATGGAATTTCATCATGTCAAAGAAGATCCCGACGCCTATTTGCACCTCATAGCATCTGCATTCGTCCACCTGTGTCATGGGACCATCTTGGTATGACCCAAGGAAACATCATTAACATTTATACCAGTAACAAGCTGATGATGGGAAGGTTATAGGATGCACAGAGAAGAATGTATAAACTAATTGCTACAGGAAGGGTTATTATATTTAATAATAATAATAATAATAATAATAATAATAATAATAATAATAATATAATAATAATAAGGACTGACGCCCTTCGACCACCTCTCTCTCTCTCTCTCTCTCTCTCTCAGTACCTACGAGAACCTGTAGACATACCCTGGTCACTAAAAAGAAGTCTGTCATTTCTTTTCTTTTATCAAAACAAAGTATAAATTCTATCAACATATAATATACGAAGTCAATACGACGGAATGATATATACCTACTATAACATTGGTGCTTAAACAGGAAGATTCCTGAAGGAAACTGAATATTTTGCATGATGGCCAACATGACAAGAAGTTCCAACCGTCATTATAAAGTAAAAATGTAATATCATCAAGCTGAATCAGAGAAGGAGAGATTGTTTCCTTTTATTATAGGATTTTGGGGTTGATAACTAGCACCTGATGTGACATATTGAGAACAGTTCCTTTAGCTCGAGATTATTCGAAGTTGGCATCCCTGACTTCCAGTGGCCACTGGATGTAAACAGTTGGGTGTATTCATAGAGGGTATATACCTGGTGTTGCGATCTATACTATACCAATACTATGTAGTTCGGTGGTCTTCCACCAGGGCGGCGTTGCTAAGCCTTGCCGCCATTTTTAAAGGCCTGATAACCCACAAATTGAACAGGGATTAGCGCGATTGTGAATGTTCTTTAATGTTAATGTTTAATGAGTAAGTGTTTTGGAAATTTTTAGGGTATAGTGAATGTTTATGAGTAAATGTTTAGTGTTTAGGTTTAGCGAATGGTTAGTGCTTTGTGAATGTTACTGAATCTTTATTGTGCAAGTATTATGTGAATGTTTAGTTAGTATTTAGTGTTTTATTGAATTTTTCGTAAATGTTTAGTGTGTAAGTAATCAATGAATGTTTAGTGAGTGTTTAGTACATGTTAGAGCAAATATTCAGTGAATGTTTAGCGACTGTTTAGAGTTGAGTGAAAATTTTATGTGAATGTTAATGTTAAACAAATGTTTAGTGCATAAGCAATCAGTGAATGTTTAGCAAATGTTTAGAATTTAGTGAATGTTTAGTGTGCTAAGTATTTAGTGAGTGTTTAGGGTTTAGTGAAGGTTTAGTGCATGTTAGTGTTTAGTGAATGAATGTTTAGTGTGTAAGTATGTTTAGCTAGTGTTTAGAGTTTAGTGAAAATATTTTGTGAATGTTAGTGTTTAACGAATGTTTAGTGAGTAAGCATTCAGTGAGTGTTTAGGGTTTAGTGAATGTTTAGTAAGTATTCAGTGCATGTTTAGTGAGTGTTTAGTAAATGTCTTATGATTGTTAGTGTTCAGTGAATGATTAGTGTGTGTACACTTTTTTAGTGGATGTTAATTCAATGTTTGATGAGTGTTTAGGGGTTTGATGAGCATTTAGCATTTAGTGAGTATTTAGTGTTTAGTGAGTGTTTAGGATTTAGTGAATGCTTGGTAAATGTTTAGTGAGAGTTTAGTGTATAGAGAGTACTAAGTGGATATTTAGTGTATAGTCAGTGCTTAATAATTGTTTAGTGTTTAATGAATGTTTAGGATTAAGGGAGTGTTTAGTGAATGTTTACCGAGTGTTTGAGGTATAGTGAGTGTTTAGTGTTCTATGAGTGTTTAGTGAGCGTTTAGTGTATTTTGAGTGCTTAGTGATTGTTGACTATCCAGCAAGTGTTTAGTGGTATTTAGTGTGAGCGCATGTCAATTGTTGGTGTCTAGTGAGTGTATAGTAAGTGTGTGTATAGTGAGTGTGAGTGTATAGTTACTGTGAGTGTTTAGTGAGTGAAAGTGTATTGAATGTTTATGTTTAGTGATTGTACATTACTGTTTGGTTAGTGCTTAGTGACTGTATGCTAAGAAAGTCCTGTAATATACAGGAGCCGTTTTGCTAGACGCTGCTTAGATCCAACAGCAGATGCTTAGGCCTTGACCACAATGGTTGGAGTACTAAGGCCTACCTGTTTTTCTCTTTGAAATTGGGTCCAGTAATAATAATATACTAGTATACCAGTAGTAAAAATAATATTAATATTGTTATTAATAAAAAGATGATAATATTATTAGTAAACAGATGAAAATAATAGTGTAATAAAAATAATAAAAGTAATAAAGTATGGTACCATGAGCTGGACCGAGACCTTTCAATATGGCCGCTAGAGGTCACACGTTAGGAGGGAGATCGCTACTCCAGAGATATACGCTCCATGGGTGTATTGGGTATATTTTTTACGAATTGAATTCTGGGTCAAAGCTCCACAGACCTGAAGGTAAAATGCTAAGATGCAACGAAGCCTGACATAATAATACGTCGAATAACATTATTTTGGCTTTCATTATATTTCTCGAGTCTCCAGAAATCGAGAGAAATGCGGAAAAGGCTTCATGTCTAAATTCGGTTTTTTCCTCAGAAAAAAACAACTTTAGTTAGATGTCTGGAACTTCCAGTTTCCTTTCCTGCGCTGAATGGCCTCATGGGTCCCAGTAATTAGTTTTTGTCCTAAGCTCTATGTGCTATTCCGATACTCGAGTCTCGAAAGTCGATCTCTGTCTGTATGTCTGTTTCTCCGCCATAATCTTCCTGTTGTTATTATTATTGGTAGACGTATTCTGCGGCGGCCTAGACTATGACAGTTACGGTTTTTCTATGCATTTTTACCTCCTGAACAAGAATTTTAAGTAATTTTTATTCGGACGACCGTAATTAACCCCCAGGGGCTCGTACTAAACACGGCGAAATACATTGGACGCCCCAATTCCTGGTGGCTTTCGTATTCGCGGGGACGAACGATGCGGAATGCTTATATAGAAATACCTTATTATTATTATTATTATTATTATTATTATTATTATTATTATTATTAAACGGAAATTACATTTCTTACATTTGTTTTAACTAATATATATATATATATATATATATATATATATATATATATATATATATATATATCATATATATATATATATATATATATATGTATTTCTTGAAGTAAGAAGGAGGGGACTTTTATATAACTATTAAAAATAACTAGTTAAAATAAATTTGTATGCTTGGTACCATCTAAGTCTGCTTGCTTATTACGAGATAAGTAATTAGCTAACAAGCCTTCTAATCACGCCATTTTCTCTTTACTTGGGAGGTTTGTGGATATACCCACTTCAGTCTTGCCCAGCAAACCATACCGTCAATAGCTTCAATGGCAGTATTTGGACACAAAGATTTCATCAGCTAGATTTGTGCTACAAGATTATTATCTCTACTGAATTTGTGCTGTGCTGCTATTTTATCGAACCATGGTTGAGTTACGTGATTTAAGAGTTTCCTCATTTACGAAGTTATTCAACATGAACTAACTTCCTTTAATTTGGACTCTGGGCTTCCTTCGTCATGAGACTTTAAACTTCGGGGTTTCTTAATGTCTAATGGTAATCATTATCCGTTGCCTTAAGCCTTCAAAGCACCAATATAATAATAAATTCCTTCCTCTCTGATATAGATATATATAGATATATATTGTGTACTATTAAACTAATTTTGATATTAGCTCCTCATATATATTTGTTCTATTTGTACAGTACTTTCGCTTAGGTATATTTGGTGAGGCTAGGTCGTCCTGGGTTATCAGCCTACGTTCATCTTTCGTATTTATGTTATTGGTAAGACTTTATATTAGATTTAATTCGAAGGATGAATGTTATAGTGAATGCATTCTATAAAATTATATTACGTATATTTATAGCTTAATGATATTATTTTGATGTCGGAATGTATTTCATTTCCAGGATATCATTTATCCATATGTTTAATTGAAGTGGCTTAGTCCGATGGTAAATGCCTTTTTTCTTACATTGGCGAGCACTCCCAACATTATCGGTAATTGCTTATTAGTTTTATATAGATTATATATGCAATTTACGATTTATTGATATGTACTTTTCTCAAATTAAATCCTTTCTTTTACCATATCTTTATATATTCCTTTTTGTTGTTTATACAGGTGAGGTTGGAAAAGCTGAAATTAGTTTGGAAATTACCCCTTGATATAACCTCCTTCAAGCAATCTGAATAGACAATTTATAGCATTTTTACTTCTCTTAAATGGGTATAATAAATTGGGTGAATTGTGTTGAAGAGTTTTCCTAACTACCATTGTAATCGTTCAGCTTACCTCAAGTATATGCCTTAATCTATTACCGACTGTATATATATAATAATAAATAATAAAATATATATTATATATTATTATATATATATAAATATATATTAATATTTATTTATAATTATTATAATATAAATTATATATTACATATATTTATATTATATTAAATATAAAATATATAATTAAATATTATTATATATAAATAACATTATAGATATATATATATATTAAGATTTATATATATATATATATATATAGTAAAGTATATATATATAATATAGTAATATATTATATCTATTAATATATATAGTATATATAATATTATATATATATATATATATATATATGATATATATATATATAAACTATTATATATATATACATATACGATATATAGATATATATAATATATATATATATATATATATATATATATGATATTAGTAGATATTATATATAATACTAATATATATATATATAATGTATATACCCATTATTAAATATATATATTAATATTATAATTATTAATATAGATATATATTAATAATTATATTAATCTATTATATATATATATATATATAATATATATATATGTAATATGTATATATAGTAGACATGGTTGGTAGACTGCATATCATACTTAAAGAATATTTATTCATACAAATTCACAGACAAATAGATTTGTTTCCGTACGAAACCGAATAACGTGATGGAAGGAAGCGATAAGAACGGAACAACAAAACAAAGAACAACACGACCCCCCCCCCCCCCCCCACCCCCACCACCACCACCCCATGACTACACCAGACCTGGACGACGCACTCGCGGAATGAGTCACAGGTCAAGAATGTCAGGAAGGGAGGGCAAGGAAACCCACCCGTGACCTTGAGGATAATGATAAAGGATTTACATCATTGCCTGGATGTGCTCGGAAAGAGCACATTATAGCATCCTTATACCTGTTATGTTCATTGTCAACCACTGACAAAATTTTCGTGCGTAATTCATATGCATTTAAAATTAAAATCAAACTACCTATATGCATGTGTATATAATATGCATATATATATATATTTATATATATATATATTATATATATATATATATATATATATATATATATATATATATTATATATATATATATACATATATACATATATATATATATACAATATATATAATATATATATATATATATATATATATAGATAATATATATATATATATAGATATATATAATATATATATATATATATGCCATAGCTGATACCTAACGGATCGCAATACTTCGAAGTTGAAAATGTGACATTATTTGGCCCTATAAAATACGAGGACCATGTAATATAATGATAAATTTCGACTGCACAAATTCCAGTGAATAAACATTACACGTGCATCGCAGTTAGTTGTCTACAAACAGTGGGTGCTACTTTAGTAGGTTGTCTACCTGCCTGTTTCTACTTTTGTAGGCGGTCTACCTGTGACATTCTATTTCATGAGGATATCTACTTGTTGAAATAGGCTAAAGAAAGTTATTTTTTTTATTTTACCACAGATTAAAAAAACGAAGTTGCATTGTTAAAATTTTTATTAAAACATTCAATAAAATAATTGAAAACCAATAATGAATAATGAACTTGCATTGTTGAAATTTTTATTCAAACGTTCAACTAAAATCATTGAAATAATGAATAATGAATCTCAAATAATTCTCTATATACGCGTCGTCTTACATCTTGTGAAAATTATAGAAATAAATCATCAAAATATTTCCGCCAAACCTTCCAACAAAAATGGTCAAGGTGTGACTATAACATTGCTGCTGGAACTCCTTTTTTTTTTTCCTTGAGTATATTAATTTTTGCCTCTAACCACAATCTTAAAATCTCTTGAGAATGGGCACCTGATCCAGGATCAACATCATTTTTTTTATGATAAACAGTCATGTGAATGAAACCAATGGCATTCAAATCACTGTTTGTTTTAAAAAAAGTGAATGACTGAACCTTTTTGGAACTCGCTTTGTATTATTGGCATCAACAACGTGTCTTGATCTCGTCGCTGCACAGAGAGAAGTACCGGCAGTCTGCACCTTGTTTCAGCCCAAAGACCCAAGGTCCACTCATTCTTGCACCAGGGTTCTTCTTATTTTCATCTTCGGCATCACCGTCTTCGGAGAGAGGTCCAGGGTCACCAGCTAACATTCGTCCTTGATTAGATTTTCTATGGCCTGCAAATCTGGACTCGTCAATTTGAATAGGCATTTCACGAGTGCCTTTCATTCGACCCCTAAAACTGCATGATACAATTGCACTGCACACTGCTCGGCACGTGTTGACCCAATCTGTGACTGTGCTTGATGATTTACCAGTTACTGTAACAGTTGTATCCATGGGAATGTCCATTACTAAAAGGAAAACCAATTCCAGGGTTTCATACAAACTCAGTTTGGAATTCACTCGATTACGGGCATCAGTGTCATGGAAAAATGGGTTATTGGTTCTTTCTGATCGTGAAGTCTGACATCCTTTTTGTCGGGCATCGAAGTATTGGTTTAGATTCA
>NC_061096.1:67465103-67475604 GCF_015104395.2 Macrobrachium nipponense
TACACTTCTGTGGTATTATTTTAGTTGTATAAGTCAAAAATGTATAGGCTCAACCTTCCTTTTTCATGATACATTGACCTTAAGTTCAATTCTTAGTTTGTGTTCCTTCATTTTTGCTCTCAGATATATTCACTTCTAAAGGGTGGCAACCTTGCACAACTTGGAGCTTCAAGTAGCCCGCTGTTCCTTGTTGCCAGTCTATTAGAACTTTCTAGTCCATACATGCTTTACCTGTTGCTACAAACTGCTCAACACTTTCTGTCATCTACACTGCAGTACAATGTTGCATAAATGAGCGAAATTTTTATGTACATCAAACAAGGACATGAAGGGGTTTAAAAAAATAAATGTCTGTACTGTGAAAATATCTTACATCAGCCTCTATTGCTAAATAATGCTAATGATAATATTAAGCTGCGAGATCAATTGTCTTACTTACTGCAGACTTATAGTAAAAGGACAAGTGGGAGGGTTCTTAAGTGCCAAGTGCCAGAATACGTGCATACTAGACAATAAAATATATTGTAAGAAAAACAAATCCATTTTCAACATTATTACAATAAATGTCTGTAGATAATAATTATATAAGTAACTTCCTACGCACATGGATGCTAGTAGGGGACGCATACACGAGTCATAGTAAATAAAAAAAATATAATCTGAAGATCACAGAAATGATAAGTGAGAAGTGCATACGCAGTTCTAGCAAATATAAAGGTTAAAAGAATGAATGATACTATCTTACAGAAGTCCAACTCCGGAGTATGCAGCAGTGGTAAGGAGTTCTCATTCAAAAAGAAGCATAAATATAGGACTAAAGAAAGTACAAAGAGCAGTTACAAGATGGGTACCACAGCTCAGAAATTTGAGCTATGAAGATACACAAGCAAAGATAGGACACAAGGCTTAACACTTCACTAATGTTAATGGCTTTTGGCATTTTGCTGCTTCAGCACAACATCGAGTGCCAGGTTCCTCTTACGTTTAGCTGCTTTTACGAGCAAATCAGACTTTCGTTTTCTGCCCTTTCCAATTGAGGCAACTGTTCTTGGCATGCCAACTGGGCGTCTAGCAACTGATGTTGGTTGACAAGGTATTTTACCCCTGCCAGCTCCAGGGAATTTAAATGATGCTCAGTAAGACGGCAAGATGCTATTTAGATTATTAGTCGACTTTAATACCTTTCATTTCTTCATGAAAAAGCTTACACTATTGCAAGAAGTGTTGTCTCCTAGTGTGTGCAGTGTGTCAGAAAAAAATTCTACTGCTGCTGCAAAATGGTCATTAGGTGGTGGTTCATTTTTAACTGAGCTGTCAAGTGGATCAATAGCCTCACTGGCCACCTCATTTTCTAGAGGAGGTATTGACACAGCTTCCACCTTTATGGAAGGAAAAGCGCAAATATGCTACTGGAACCATCGTGCACTTCATGGAATATTCTAATTTCATCTGAAAAAAAAATTCTGTCGGTGGCAAATTTTCTGTTCCCTTCTTAGCCACTCCTGCTAACCAGTGTCGAGTGTCTGATGTATTATCCCACACTGGAGGTAGATTCATAACAGCAGTCTCACCACAAGCAATTTGGTGCTTGCAGACACTGCCAGTATTGCCAATCACACATTATGATATATATCCTTTTTAGTGTCACTCACTACAATAAATCGAAATTCATCGATTATGGTAACATATTCTGGAGGATGGTGGCCTTCATTCATTTCTTTTATTTTTCTTCGGCATAAGCCGCATCATAAATTATGCACACTTCATCTCGTGTTCAGTGGTATTTTCTATCTGATTTTCCAGTACTTCCAGTACATATCCAATACATGACAAAAGCTAAATACTTGTGAGAACAAAAAAAGAGGTATAAATACCTAGTACCCAGTAAAAGTTTTTTCACTCCCTTGTGTCGCTTGCATGCATGCATGCATTCACTTACGTAGGTTAATCTCTTTGGTGCCTATTTATTCTTATAGATGACACTAAAGTAATTTCTCTTACAATAAGTGTCCTTCAATTTCATCGCCTCCTCTTCGGTTTTAGCATTTGTTCTTATTGGCAGCGTGTCTGTCGTGTCTTCCAGGATAATGTTATCGAATCCATCATCCGCAAAATCGAGGGATCCCATTGTTGCCTGCGTGCTACTTGGAACCAGAACCAACAGTTAGTCACCAGGTGCAAGATCTTTGTGGTAGGGTTGAAAGAAACTTGAAAACTGGAATTCCCTCCTCCACAGCTCTGCTTTTATTTTGACTTGATAATGATGTTAGTACTCGGATTCGGAGGAATGTGTCTCATTGCATCGCCACCTCCTTCCTTTTTTTATTTTAGACAATTTTAGATAATTTCCACAAGACAAATTATAAATGAGTAATAAAAGTTATATGAATACAAATATTATTCGTATATGAAACAACACACCACATTATTATGATCAATTCGTGTAAATGTCAAGGGCTTGGCAACCATCAGGTTCTAATGTAAAAACATGCATTTTCTCTAAACGAACTTTGGCTAGCATGATATTACGATGAATCTATGAATAATATAGATTTATATAGCAAAATATGTATACTGCTATCGTAAGTATGGATATACATCAAATTTCATGTTGACATAACATAAAAATAATAAAAAGTTAACAAAATCAGCGAACGTCTGGGAGAAGAATGAACGGCATAGCGAGTGAGCAGTACGTAAAAACGGCAACAGATGGCAGCATGTAGAAGCCTAATGCGTCGTCTGCAAAAGAAGCCTATAAAGCAAGAAGTTTCTTATGTAAGGGCGAGTAAAGTGGTTCTCAACAGCGAAAGTTTATTAAATCTAAGTGGAAGCAAAACAGCCAAGAAAATTTTATATTCCTTGTTTAAATATATCAGCTTAAATTGTGAAGAACAGTGCGTTCATTTGTGTAGATGCTGAGCTTCAACTGCGCGGTCAGCCAACCACCATCAGATTCATACGATTTCATGTTTACATAACATAAAAATAATAAGCACATAACAAAATAAGCTAATTACTGGGAGAAGAATGAAGTGGGCAGTAATGCGGAGCGAAATGCGAAATATGCCACCGGGACCCTCTGACTGTCTTTGTGCAAGATGAGCAAGAATCTCTTGTAGCAGATTGGCTACAAAGTAGCCTCTGTCATTTCGTTTTGTATTTATTGGTGAAGACTGTATTGATCAAATGAATCTGGGGTATATACCATCTAGCAGAAAGGACTCGAGCTTTTATCCGAAACTGGACGTATTCAGTTATTTTTATGGTATATTTGGCCATCAAGAAGAAAGAAATCAACAGTACTAACCATCATAGTGATCATTATTTATTCAATGGTTGTAATAATTATTGATGGCAATTCTAAGGTGGCATAAAAAATTTCCTTGATAAATTATTTCTAAGAATGATTTTTATATGAAATCAAGTACTAAATTAAAAGATATATTGTTGGCCAAAAATTCATAAGCAAAAACTTACTATATCGCATTCGGACGATATTTGTGTGGGACAGTCAGGGTCGCTTCCTACCTGACCTCGATTGGTAATCTGTATTGGAATGTCCGTGCTGTGCCACATCACACAACCTTGACAATAAAAAGATAATCAAAGTTTACAGTTACCAGTGCATTTTCTACAAATTTTAAATGCAAACTAGAAACTGGATATTAGAAATTACATGGTACTCATACGATTTACGAATATGAGACATATCAACGCCGACTACTCCACGAAAGGGAGAAGTGGCACCGCCTATTAAATAATCCTTCCTGCTGGTAGCGCTTCCTTATTAGTGACAGAAAGAACGCGGCCAAGTACAAACCAAACAAAGCCGCTTCACAGTATTTCATCAAAGTTCGAAAAGATTTTAACATTATTCCTTTATTTATAATGGTATGGGTGTTAATTTTTTTAAATTGTTTTCTAAAGGGCACGATTGATAAGGCCCTATTGTAAGCAGCGAAAAATATGAAGAATTTGAGTCCATTCCTTTCATAGTTTGAAAGGCATCATGGAAAGTTCTTGTCTTTTTGGTAAATGTCCTCTATATTTTTATCATTTGTAACAAATTTACAAGTAATGACTGTCTTGAAATGCATGAAATGTGATAGATAATACGATTTATGTACCGAAAGCAAAAACTATGGGAGATTCAATAGTTTTCGTGAATGAATAAGAATGTTCACAGCTACGGTGATGATACAAGTTGTAGCTGGTGGCAGAGTCAAAGTAATAGGGTCTGCTCAACTCGGCAGTGGGGGCGGAGCTAATACTGTGACGTCAGAAGAGTAACACTACCCGTGCTTCTCCATTGAATTACTTAAAGAACCCTTAGTTTTTATACATTTAATTTATATCGTATGGTGTTTTTCATAAAATCTTGATGATAAAATCTGTAGAGGTCACATGTTTGATTTTTTTAATACCCATTCTCTCATTTAGTCACCAAACCTTGTTTTATTGCACAAAATATACCAGTTTGAACACACATAGCAACTCCAGCTGTCTTCATATGTTTATTCTTTACTTATTTATTTACTTACCTATATACTGGTTTGCTGTATTCTCTTTAAGTCCATTTCTTTTAACATGACAGCTCTCTCTCTCTCTCTCTCTCTCTCTCTCTCTCTCTCTCTCTCTCTCTCTCTCTCTCTCTTTCAGGTAGTAATATTATCAAGATTATAAATAATTCTTAAGAAATGTATTTAGTTCTGTCACTGTGTTCATACCTCACTTTGAAAAGCAACTTTTTTTCTGATAAAGGTTAGAATGATAGATTAATTATATTTTCCAAATCTTATTGTGAATACTTATTGTTATGCAATAAATACAAAGAAAATGTGGATACAGGCTGTGTAAAAAATGGCAGTTTCATTTCCACGACTTGGCCACAAAAAAGAAAACAATATCAAAAGTATAAGAATTACATCATATACGATATAAGGTATCAAAGGAATAAATGATGAAGGAAATGATACAGGGAACACATTTCCAGCAAATTTCTCATTAGCACTTCATATCACATAAATACACTTCCAAACACATAAGTTTACATATAACGTAAACTATATACACATAGGTATTAATTATGCATGCCTCAAAGATTATAATATTTTCGAAAAAAAGTACAAAAAGTTATTCGTCAGTCTGGCTGGATGTATCTGATGACGTTTCACAAGGGGCGGGGCTAGATTTCAGATCTCCTACGAAAGCTTAATTTTTTATAATTTTTGCGTGCGTAGATAATATTTTCTGTGCGCGATTATAGGTTTGAAAATAATTGTAATTGTAATGTGTCATATACCAATTGAATGGGCATTCTTTGTACTTTTACATGGTATGTGGCAAAACGTAATAAGATGAAAAATTATGTAAGAAAAATGTGGTAAATGTTTACATAAGATTTAAAAATTTTGGTCCGTCTTTGACCTAGAATTCCTCGAAAATTTCTGAGAACACATATCAATTTTATTTAAGCATTATATAGTAAATTTTATCAGCTTTCAATCCATTTTTCAGTTCCTTTCTATCATCATTCCTTAGCTAAGGGGGCCGGCCCCCTTAGTCAGATACGCTACGAAACGTGAATGTATGTAGGTTGACAGATGAAGTAATTGCACATTTTTGTGTGCATAGATAATTTTTTCTGTGCGCGCTTGTGGGTTTGAAAGTAATCGTAATTGTAATGTGCTCAGGATCCATACAGAGAAGGGTCAGTTAAGAGTGGGACGAAAATAAGGCCTATTCCGCGCACGTGAGTCCCCGTGAGGCGCTCAGTATATGATAGGCGCTAATTCCTTTCTCTGTTATCTTGACTTATCTACCCGTTCCTGATGCTTGTCTTTTTTCTTTTCTACATTCATGCTTTCATTAGTGAAACTCAACTCAAGTTAAGGCTTTCATATTCGTTATTTTGGTTATAAGTAAATGATCGTACCGTTAAAGTACTGACCAGAGGAACTAAAGGCAGCCTAGTCATCAAAAGGGATCAGTTCTCAACCATTTTAATCTGCCGTTGATCTGTATTTTTCTTTAAAAATGTTTCTTGTAAACTTGCGTTTATGGTTGCGGAGATAATGGTAGAAATATACTAACCAGTTTTACTTTGGCAACAACTTATGGTCATCAGAAGGAGCATAAAGTCTGCCCGTGTTAATAGTACTAAGCCATGTTTTTCGTTTTTCGTTAGCCTCTGATGCTTTAACTCCCAAATGAGGATATTTTAATCCAAACTTCTTCACAATATAGCCTCCAATGTATCGAAGAGATTCTTCTTTTGTCACTTCAGATATCAATCTCTCATTTTCCTCTGTCTCATTATTAGGTTCCTCTCCCAAGGCTATTGCGTCCTCATTTTCTTTTTCAGTCACATTCTACTGTTTTGAAAAAAATACTTGTCAGGCATATTTCTGGAGTTTGCTTTTGCTGGTTAAGGATATCAAATTCTTCTATGCATCCAGTATGTGTTTTTTCACTTAACAGCGCAATGTCTTTCCCTAGCAAGTACTTTCTTAAGCAGAATTTGAAGTTTACTGAATTAGGATTTTCATATGGCCCATTCATTTGACGTACACATCCGAAAAAGTGTTCAAGTACATCCTGATTCAGTCTTCTTGTAGGAATGAATTTAACACCATATAATTTCTTTACCGTCTCATATAGGCCTATCAGAGACTTGCATGACAAAATCACTCCCTTTTGAAATTTATACATGCAATTGAACCGTGAGTTTGCTACCTTCATGGTTCTCATGGTGTCCATCATTTCATGCAAAACATTTTTCTGTTTTTCATAATCAATTCCAAAGGCGTTTCGGGATGCCTTGTCACCATAAACAGTACAAGAATTCATGATATCAAACCACTCGCCAACTAATGATACGAACTTTGCAGTCTCCTCCCAATTACTGCTCTCTAACAGGCCTTTCTCACCCAAAAATGCTATTGCATTTGCAGTTGTGCTGGATAACAGTTGCACTGCCAGTTTCACACGTTGCTTTTCTTGTCCAATCAGGTTAAAATGACTTTTATTTAATTTAATTCTGCCATTTCACGAATGGCAGAATCCGACACAGTACTGCCATCTTGCAATTTGAATCCCGACTTGATGAAATTGTTCCTTATGAGTTTGATGAGATGAGGCGCATCTGCAAAAACGAAGATGTCCCTGTCTGCACTTGGATTTTTACAAGATTTTTTCATGGATTCTGCAGATATTTCCAAATTTTTCCAGACACGGAGATTTGACGAACCCAAATCAGGCACTAATGCAACATGATAGTTGGCTTTTTCAACACTTTCTATTAGAGTTAAAAGAATTTTCTGAACGTTTGATTCATCAAATGCATAGTATACTGGTTGTCTCCAGTTACCTATAAGTCCCCTTACCATGACAACTTGCACTTTGTCATGAGGTCTATACATAATGTCTACGGCTTTATCATAAGAATAAGCTTTTTCTAAACTCATTTCATCCAGGGACATAACTGCAATTCTTTCCATTGATGATCAACTCTCCGCTTTCACTTTCATAAATCACAACACAGCCATTAATACCCTGGCTCACAATTAAAATGTCCCCAGAGACAGGATAACATAAAGTATGGTCAGAACCATAAAAGAAATCCTCAGAGACCGGATAAATATAAAATAGAAGCAGAAGACATATTTTGTTTTGATATTTTCGTTCAAATGCGCCCCCGAAGATATATACTTGACCGTGAGCAGCGGGGGCTCACGTGATCTCAGCCGCCCAGCCGTGACCCAACCATATCTGCTCGTTAGTTGACCCCTCTCTGTATGGATCCTGAATGTGCTATATATCATTTGAAAGAGCATTCTTTGTACTTTAACGTAATATACGGCAACATGCAATAAAAGGGAAATTTATATAAAAAAACGCCATCGCAAAAATAGTTATATGAAAATGTTATCGTAAATATAGTTTCATAAAGATATGGTCCTTTTGTAACTGATGACATTTCACAAGGGGCGGGGATAGGTTTTAGTACCGCCCCTTGGTGAGCAGATTGTATATTTTGACTGGCTGGTGGCTGTCTCGGTACCTGCCAGGAGGCCTGATCGGAAAAGGTTCTAATGTTGTACCTAATTTTGCCGCTAGATGGCGTATGAATTCACTTTTCAATTAGAATTAATTTACTTCTTGAATGGTATTTCTTCGAAATTTTTAACAGTGGATTTTCTCTCTCTCTCGCTCTTAATTCATTGAAAGATTTATCATTCTCTCTCTTTCTCTCTCCCTCTCTCTCTCATGGTAAGGTTCTCATTCTCTCCATAGGTATAAGGTTTCTCTCTCTCTCTCTCTCTCTCTCTCTCTCTCTCTCTCTCTCTCTCTCTCTCTCACATGGTAAGGTTTTCATTCTCTCAATTTGTGGTAAGGTTTTTTTACTCTTTCTCGCCCTCAATGTGTAAAAAAGTTCTCTCTCTCTCTCTCTCTCTCTCTCTCTCTCTCTCTCTCTCTCTCTCTCTCTGATATATACTATATTATATAGATATATATATATAATTATATAATTATCATATATATATATAGAATCTATATATATATATATATTATATATATATATATATATATATATATATATATATCCCAAGAAAAGGGTATTAAGTTTGTGAACTTTTAAGACAGATTTGTAGGAAATAAAAAACCTATATAAAAGAGGTGGAACTCACTTGAATGTGGAAGAGCAAAATTACCAGGAAACCTTCTTAACGAAAACCTTTTGAAACTCCTCAGGGAAATGAACATTCAAGAGAAGGAGTCGGAAAACTCCCAGAATCCGGTTAGTAATAGCACTGCATGAAACAGTGAAAATAAGGGAAACGAACAAAGCCACTGAGGACAAAAGAGAAAACAGAAAAGTCCCTCAGAGTGGCACAGCTTAATTAATGCACAAGCTCTTCAAGGCTTTGATAGCAAGTGAAGAATTAGGTATAATAGATATCACAGACACGGTTAAATGAGTAAGGTAAGAAAAATTACAAATATAATTGAGGATAAGAGAGTTGCATCAATTTGTAGGGAAACCCCAAAAGAATTCTTTGCTCCTGTTAATAAGAGGAAGTCAATGGAAAATAGCATAGGTCCCCTAAGGGACAATGGGGGTAAACCTAGTGAACACAGACATGGAGGAGACAGAATTATTTAATAGTTATTTTACTGTTTTCACAATTGAAGACATTACCTCAATCCCTGAACCAGCTATTAAATATGAAGGGGCAGAACTACTTGACAAAATGATATTTACAGAAGACGTTAAAAACAAAATAGAAAAACTTAACAAGTTCAAATCTCCTGGCCCGGATGGGATTCATCCAAGAGAAATGAAGGAGCTAAAAGAAGAGATAGTTCCTCACCTACACAAACTCTACAGAAAAACGGCAGAACAACGAAAGGCACCCTAAGGATGGAAACTAGGTAAAGTGCTCACTGTTTACAAAAAAGATCCAAGAGAAGAGCCAGTAAATTATAGACCAATCTGTCTTACGTCGGTCCCTTGTAAGATTTTTGAGTCCATAATTGCAGATCAAATTGTGGATCACTTTGAGGAAGCAACCTGTTGTTAAATAGTCAATACGGATTCAGACAAAATAGATCCTGCCTATCAAGCCTCTTGGAGTTTTTCCATAACATACTTGGTATTGTTCTACCAGTAGTAGAACAATAGATATACTTACTTAGATTTCCAAAAGGCCTTTGTCAAAGTTCTACACAAGAAACTAACGACAAAAGTTAGAGCTTTAGGAATTGTATGAGAAATATCAGACTGGATCTAAGACTGGCTAACTAATAAAAAACAGAGTCGTAATAAGCGGCGAAGAATCAGAATGGGTAGTTGTGACAAGCGGAGTTCCTCAGGGTTGTGTCCTTGGCCCGCTCATGTTTTTATTTATATTATTGACATTGATGTAGGCTTGACTAGCAGGATAGCCAAATTTGCAGACAACACTAAACTAGGTGTAAATGCAGCAGACCCAGATACAGTGGAATATTTAAGAAATTATCTTAAGAAAATAGGAGAGTGGTAAAAAAGATGGCAAATGCCTTTTAACGTGGATAAGTGTAAAGTGTTACAAATAGGAACAAGCAACCTTCATGCCAACTACATGCTGCTTGGGAATGACATAAATTGTGTAGAACAAGAAGAGGACCTTGGAGTCATCAATACCAAGGACTTAAAATCCACAAAACAGTGCATAAAATGACCAACTATAGGAGAGACCAAAATCACTCACAAAATCTGCTCACGAAAACAAGGAAAATAATTTAAAAAAATACAGTATAGGGGATGAACAAATGAATGGAAACTGGCAGAACACCAAGCCAATGTAAAGGCCCTAGCTGTACAAATAAGGAACAAACAACAGAAGATAAAAGCAAAACAGATAAATAGGTAGTATGGTGAAAATCACAAGATTGTGTATGAACACACACACACACACACACACACACACACACACACACACACACACACACATAT
>NC_061096.1:67476104-67483604 GCF_015104395.2 Macrobrachium nipponense
CAATGTCAATAATATAAATAAAAACATGAGCGGGCCAAGGACACAACCCTGAGGAACTCCGCTTGTCACAACTACCCATTCTGATTCTTCGCCGCTTATTACGACTCTGTTTTTGATTAGTTAGCCAGTCTTAGATCAAGTCTGATATTTCTCCTACAATTCCTAAAGCTCTAACTTTTGTCATTAGTTTCTTGTGTAGAACTTTGACAATGGCCTTTTGGAAATCTAAGTAAGTATATATCTATTGTTCTACTACTGGTAGAACAATACCAAGTATGTTATGGAAAAACTCCAAGAGGCTTGATAGGCAGGATCTATTTTGTCTGAAACCGTATTGACTATTTAACAACAGGTTATTTCCTCAAAGTGATCCACAATTTGATCTGCAATTGTGGACTCAAAAATCTTACAAGGGACCGACGTAAGACAGATTGGTCTATAATTTCCTGGCTCTTCTCTTGGATCTTTTTTTGTAAACAGTGAGCACATTACCTAGTTTCCATCCTTTGGGTGCCTTTCGTTGTTCTGCCGTTTTTCTGTAGAGTTTATGTAGGTGAGGAACTATCTCTTCTTTTCGCTCCATAATTTCTCTTGGATGAATCCCATCCGGGCCAGGAGATTTGAACTTGTTAAGTTTTTCTATTTTGTTTTTAACGTCTTCTGTAAATATTATTTTGTCAAGTAGTTCTGCCCCTTCATATTTAATAGCTGGTTCAGGGACTGAGGTAATGTCTTCAATTGTGAAAACAGTAAAATAACTATTAAATAATTCTGTGTTCTCTCTTGTCTGTGTTCACTAGGTTTACCCCCATTGTCCCTTAGGGGACCTATGCTATTTTCCATTGACTTCCTATTATTAAGAGGAGCAAAGAATTCTTTTGGGGTTTCCCTACAAATTGATGCAACTCTCTTATCCTCATTTATATTTGTAATTTTTCTTACTAAGTTAACTGTGTCTGTGATATCTATTATATCTAATTCTTCACTTGCTATCAAAGCCTTGAAGAGCTTGTGCATTAATTCATGCTTTTCTGTTTTCTCTTTTGTCCTCAGTGGCTTTGTTCGTTTCCCTTATTTTCACTGTTTCATGCAGTGCTATTACTAACCAGATTCTGGGAGTTTTCCGACTTCTTCTCTTCAATGTTCAGTTCACTGAGGAGTTTCAAGAGGTTTTCGTTAAGAAGGTTTCCCGGTAATTTTGCTCCTCCACATTCAAGTGAGTTCCACCTCTTTTATATAGTTTCTTTATTTCCTACAAATCTGTCCCAAAAGTTCACAAACCTAACACCCTTTTCTTGGTATATATATATATATATATATATATATATATATATATATATATATATATATATATATATATAATCAGAGAGAGAGAGAGAGAGAGAGAGAGAGAGAGAGAGAGAGAGAGAACTTTTTTACACATTGAGGGAGAGAAAGAGAAAAAGAACCTTACTACAAATTGAGAGAAGGAAAACCTTACCATGAGAGAGAGAGAGAGAGAGAGAGAGAGAGAGAGAGAGAGCGAGAGAGAGAGAGAGAGAGAGAACCTTATACCTATGGACAGAATGAGAACCTTACCATGAGAGAGAGAGAGGGAGAGAGAGAGAGAATGATAAATCTTTCAATGAATTAAGAGCGAGAGAGAGAGAAAATCAACTGTTAAAATTCTCGAAGAAATACCATTCAAGAAGTAAATTAATTCTAATTGAAAAGTGAATTCATACGCCATCTAGCGGCAAAATTAGATACAACATTAGAACCTTTTCCGATCAGGCCTCCTGGCAGGTACCGAGACAGCCACCAGCCAGTCAAAATATACACTTGTATCATCACCGTAGCTGTGAACATTCTTATTCATCCACGAAAACTATTGAATCTCCCATAGTTTTTGCTTTCGGTACATAAATCGTATTATATATCATATTTCATGCATTTGTTACAAATGATAAAAATATAGAGGACGTTTACCAAAAAGACAAGAATTTTCCATGATGCCTTTCAAACTATGAAAGGAATGGCCTCAAATTCTTCATGTTTTTCGCTGCTTACAACAGGGCCTTATCAATCGTGCCCTTTAGAAAACAATTTAAAAAAATTAACATCCATACCATTATAAATAAAGGAATAATGTTAAAATCTTTTCGAACTTTGATGAAATACTGTGAAGGGGCTTTGTTTGGTTTGTACTTGGCCGCGTTCTTTCTGTCACTAATAAGGAAGCGTTACCAGTACAGGATGGATTATTTATTAGGCTGTGCCACTTCTCCCTTTCGTGGAGTAGTCGGCGTTGATATGTCTCATATTCGTAAATCGTGTGAGTACCATGTAATTTCTAATATCCAGTTTCGAGTTTGCATTTAAAATTTGTAGAAAATGTACCGGTAACTGTAAACTTTGATTATCTTTTTATGGTCAAGGTTGTGTGATGTGGCACAGCAAGGACATTCCAATACAGAATACCAATCGAGGTCAGGTAGGAAGCGACACTGACTGTCCCTCACCATATCGTCCGAATGCGATATAGTAAGTTTTTGCTTATGAATTTTTGGCCAACAATATATCTTTTAATTTAGTGCTTGATTTCATATAAAAATCATTCTTAGAAATAATTTATCAAGGAAATTTTTTATGCCACTTTAGAATTGCCATCAATAATCATTACAACCATTGAATAAATAATGATCACTATGATGGTTAGTACTGTTGATTTCTTTCTTCTTGATGGCCAAATATACCATAAAAATAACTGAATACGTCCAGTTTCGGATAAAAGCTCGAGTCCTTTCTGCTAGATGGTATATACCCCAGATTCATTTGATCAATACAGTCTTCACCAATAAATACAAAGCGAAATGACAGAGGCTGCTTTGTAGCCAATCAGCTACAAGAGATGCTCATCTTGCACAAAGACAGTCAGAGGGTCCCGGTGGCATATTTCGTATTTCGCTCAGCAATACTGCCCACTTCATTCTTCTCCCAGCCATTAGCTTATTTTGTCATGTGCTTATTATTTTTATGTCATGTAAACATGAAATCGTATGAATCTGGTGGTGGTTGGCTGACCGCGCAGTTGAAGCTCAGCATCTACACAAACGAACGCACCGTTCTTCACAATTTAAGCTGATATATTTAAGCAAGGAATATAAAATTTTCTTGGCTGTTTTGCTTCCACTTAGATTTAATAAACTTTCGCTGTTGAGAACCACTTTACTCGCCATTACATAAGAAACTTCTTGCTTTATAGGCTTCTTTTGCAGACGACGCATTAGGCTTCTACATGCTGCCATCTGTTGCCGTTTTTACGTACTGCTCACTCGCTATGCCGTTCATCTTTTTCCAGACGTTCGCTGATTTAGTTAACTTTTTATTATTTTTATGTTATGTCAACATGAAATTTGATGTATATCCATACTTACGATAGCAGTATACATATTTTGCTATATAAATCAATATTATTCACAGATTCATCGTAATATCATGCTAGCCAAAGTTCGTTTAGAGAAAATGCATGTTTTTACATTAGAACCTGATGGTTGCCATGCCCTTGACATTTACACGAATTGATCATAATAATGTGGTGTGTTGTTTCATATACGAATAATATTTGTATTCATATAACTTTTATTACTCATTTATAATTTGTCTTGTGGAAATTATCTAAAATTGTCTAAAATAAAAAAGGAAGGAGGTGGCGATGCAATTAGACACATTCCTCCGAATCCGAGTACTAACATCATTATCAAGTCAAAATAAAAGCAGAGCTGTGGAGGAGGGAATTCCAATTTTCAAGTTTCTTTCAACCCTACCACAAAGATCTTGCACGGGGTCACTAACTGTTGGTTCTGGTTCCAAGTAGCATCCAGACAACAATGGGATCCCTCGATTTTGCGGATGATGGATTCGATAACATTATCCTGGAAGACACGACAGACACGCTGCCAATGAGAACAAATGCTAAAACCGAAGAGGAGGCGATGAAATTGAAGGACACTTATTGTAAGAGAAATGACGTTAGTGTCATCTATAAGAGTAATTAGGCACCAAAGAGATTAGCCTACCATAAGAGACTGCAGTGCATGCATGCAGGCAAGCGATACAAGGGAGTGAAAAAACTTTTACAGGGTACTAGGTATTTATACCTTATTTTTTTCCCTCACAAATATTTAGGAGTCATGTCTACCCTGAATATGTATTGGAAGTACTGGAAAATCAGATAAAAAATACTACTGAACATGAAATGAAGTGTGCATAATTATGATGCGGCTTATGCCGAAGAAAAATAAAAAAAATTAATGAAGGCCACCATCCCCCAGAATATGTTACTATAATCGATGAATTTCGATTTATTGTGGTGAGTGACACTAAAAATGATATATATCATAATGTAGACCTCGCCATTGGCATGTGTAATTGGCAATCCTGGCAGTGTCTGCAAGCACCAAATTGCTTGTGGTGAGACTGCTGTTATGAATCTACCTCCAGTGTGGGATAATACATCAGACAAACGACACTGGTTAGCAGGAGTGGCTAAGAAGGGACCAGAAACTTTGCCACCAACAGAATTTTTTTTTCAGATGAAATTAGAATATTCCAAGAAGTGCACGATGGTTCCAGTAGCATATTTGCTCTTCTCCTTCCATAAAGGTGGAAGGTGTGTCAATACCTCCTCTAGAAAATGAGGTGGCCAGTGAGGCTATTGATCCACTTGACAGCTCAGTTAAAAATGAACCACCACCTAATGACCATTTTGCAGCAGCAGTAGAATTTTTTTTCTGACTCACTGCATACACTGGGAGACAACACTTCTTGCAATAGTGTAAGCTTTTTCATGAAGAAATGAAAGGTATTAAAGTCGACTAATAATCTAAATAGCTTCTTGCAGTCTTATTGAGCATCATTTAAATTCCCTGGAGCTGGGAGGGGTAAAATACCTTGTCAACCAACATCAGTTGCTAGACGCCCAGTTGGCATGCCAAGAACAGTTGCCTCAATTGGAAAGGGCAGAAAACGAAAGTCTGATTTGCTCGTAAAAGCAGCTAAACGTAAGAGGAACCTGGCACTCGATGTTGTGCTGAAGCAGCAAAATGCCAAAAGCCACTGACATTAGTGAATTGTTAAGCCTTGTGTCCTATCTTTGCCGAAGTGTAATCTTCATAGCTTCAAAATTTCTGAGCTGTGGTACCCATCTTCTTAAAACTAACTCATGTACTTTCTTTAGTTCTATATTTATGCTTCTTTTTGAATGAGAACTCCATACCACTGCTGCATACTCCAGAGTTGGACTTCTGAAAGATAGTATCATTCTGTTAACCTTTATATTTGCTAGAACTGCGTATGCACTTCTCACTTATCATTTCTGTGATCTTCAGATTATATTTTTTTTCATTTACTATGACTCGTGTATGCGTCCCCTACTAGCATCCATGTGCGTATGAAGTTACTTATATAATTATTATCTACAGACATTTATTGTAATAATGTTGAAAATGGATTTATTTTTCTTACAATATATTTTATTGTCTAGTATGTATGTATTCTCCCACTTGTCCTTTTACTATAAGTCTGCAGGAAGTAAGACAATTGATCTCGCAGCTTAATATTATCATTAGTATTATTTGGTAATAGAGGCTGAAGTAAGATATTTTATTTTCACAGTACGGACGTTTATTTTTTTAAACCCCTTCATGTCCTTGTTTGATGTACATAAAAATTTCGTTCATTTATGCAACATTGTACTGACGGAAAGTGATGAGCAGTTTGTAGCAACAGGTAAAGCATGTATGGACTAGAAAGTTCTAACAGACTGGCAACAAGGAACAGCGGGCTACTTGAAGCTCCAAGTTGTGCAAGGTTGCCGTCCTTTAGAAGTGAATATATCTGAGAGCAAAAATGAAGGAACACAAACTAAGAATTGAACTTAAGGTCAATGTATCATGAAAAAGGAAGGTTGACCCTATACATTTTTGACAAATGCAACTAAAATAATACTACAGAAGTGTATGCAAGGGTGAAAATTTAGAAAAATCACTATAATCACTTTCATATAATGCATTAATAATTTCACCAAACATTCCTTTACCAATTCATCAATGCCTTACACATGTATTTTCCACATTGGCGCCGCCTTTAGTGCACTTGATAGGTATCATGTCTCAAGCCATACAAAGAGGTGGCTTTTCAAAACATTGATTACAAAAATAGGATTGCTTTCTCTTACATTCACCAGAATCTTTCTTTAAGCAATTCTTTGGCAAGAAAGAGCATACAATACATTGGGGCTTGTGGTTTTGTCAACATACTGTGCTGGAAAATGCCTTTCAGTTAACCTACATTCCGTAGGATTTGAATATCTACCCTTCTGAGTTTTGCTCCCTTTATAGCCTAACGCAGCGTCAATCATTTTCCCCTGATTTTTTCCTATCAAGCTTATAAGTGGCTAAGTGGGATTTTGAGTCTACAAATGCAGCATCAACTATTATGTGCCAAATGGATTGGTACCATCTTTTGCTCTTTCTTTTGTAAGGATATGTTTAGCAAAGTTGATGAAACTTTCAACTCCCATGCCCCCCCCAACCCCCCCTCCCCCCATATACATATTATATTCTATACGAACATAGTGATGGTCAATTCCTATCTCCCTTTTTTTGACTGAATGTTCACTTTATATCCTAAGATTAGTCTACACCAGAGTTAAATGGAAAGATTAAAAGGGCAGTCAGCTGACTGATAAAAACAAGACAACAAATAAAGTTTCTTTTATGACAATTATTAAACTTAAATATTGTGGTTTATTACTAAAAGTGGAGTGTTCACTCTATTGAAAAACTAAAATCTATTTACAAATTCCTCTCGTATATAGTAAAAGAAAAAAAAGTTAGCCCACACGTCAGCTGAAGAATGTAAACAAAACTTCGTGTTTAGGAAGCGAAGCTCCTTTCCTCTTAAATGTGCAAGTCATTTGACTATCATTTATATTGATTAGGTAAATATATATAATAATATCTGGAAACACCATCAACTGTCACATTTTGAGCTTCATTTACGATGAAATGTGCATATATTCGTGTAATTGTCATGGCAACCGTTCGCATTCTAATGTAAACAAACTTTCACTTTCGCTAAACGAACTTTGGCTAGCAGAATATTACAATAAATTTATGAATAGTATATCGATTTATATAGGAAAATATACATATTGTTATCATTATAAAAACATACCAAAGTAAGCTATATATACGTATAATATATATATATATATATATATATATATATATATATATATATATATATATATGTGTGTTGTGTGTGGGTGTGTGTGTGTGTGTGTGTATATATATATATATAGTATATATATATATATATATATATAATATATATATATATATATTATATATATGTATATAATATATATATATTATATATATATATATATAATATTATATATATATATATATTATTATATATTTATGCATACATATATATGTGTGTGTGGTTTTGTTT
>NC_061096.1:67488604-67494077 GCF_015104395.2 Macrobrachium nipponense
TCATGTTATCTGTTTGTTTTAAAAAGTTTGGTCTTATTTTTGTAATGTTCGTTAGGTTTTGACAATCATGATAGTCTTTTCATTTCAAACTAATGTTAGATTAGAAAATATTGATGTCTGTATCATATTTCTTTAGCAGACACTTCCCAGGAAACGAACAAAAACCTGGAAACTGTATACCCTGTTAATTAAACTGGAAAGAATCTGATGATTAATATTTATCCCGAACATTTTATAAAGTCTTCTGCCGCCTTTCCTTCGGAAGCCCCTTCGGACAATTACTTTTAGCCTTCTTTCTTCCATTTTCGAAAATGAATCGGGTAAAATAAATTGTGAGATAAAGTGTACAGAAAACGTATGAGAAAGAGTTGCAATACTGAATAATCTTGAACACCTGCTATCTGCTCTCCAGAAATCTATTTGATCAGTCTTTCTGTATCTAAGTTTCTGCAAGCATTTTTCTAAGTAAAATCATGAGTACACACGTTTCGTTTCCTCTTAAATAGTGGCTTAAAATATTCCATTCTTATCAACACAAGAATATACTGCCTATCGGTTACTATTATATTTTGTCTCATTTTTTTTATAAAACCCTTCCCTGTATACATACAAATCTTTTTGAAATCCAGACTTCCGATATACTCCCATTCCATCGTCCCCCGTTTCTGGAAAAAAAAACTTTCCCAAAAAGGAAAGTATATCTGCCTGGGCATCAACGTTTTCTTGTAGCTTCTCATATGACAGATATCTGAGCTTCCCTTGGAACAGATGGGAAATGTTCCAAGTCGACTCCCTATTTCGTTTGGAGGCTTTTTCCATTTGTTTTCTACCGCTACTCTTTCGCTGCAGAACATCTTGGAATTTGTGTCAATATGAACACTGTTTCTTTAAGACCAGCAAGATTTTCAGTTCTGCTCTGTATTTTCTTTTTGTTTGCATTTTCAAATTAACAGTCATAGAACGTCCTGCCCAACTGAAGATCATTTCACCAACTATTTAGATGGTATTTTTAGGTAGGAGATACAAACTTATTTAGGGCGAAAACCTGACTGAGAGAATAATTATCTTACTGTTATTTTCTGGAAGAAAAAATAGGATTTTCTACAGAAATGTAAAACAAATTCTAGTGAATGGCATAGAACTATTATTGCCTCTTTAATCTTTCTTGTCTTCTTCTTCCCCCACCCTCTCTCTCTCTCTCTCTCTCTCTCTCTCTCTCTCTCTCTCTCTCTCTCTCTCTCTCTCTCTCCAGTCTTACATGAAAATCTGAAATTTGGTCTCGAAAATATAGTCAATGCCGCTGCAGCCCCTCTCTCTCTCTCTCATTTCATTGTTATCACCCATTCTGAGTCGTTTTCTGTGAAGAATTAGTCTTCTGAGGGCAATATAAAATAAATATATAATTAGAGAGCACTTTATAAGCATCAGTTTTTAGTCTATCCTCAGTAATGATGCAAGACAGACAGAGAGAGAGAGAGAGAGAGAGAGAGAGAGAGAGAGAGAGAGAGAGAGAGATTTGACTCTTTAAATTACTTGAATAGATATGCAATAAAATATGAATTATGACTTGCTTAAGAATGAGATAATTATGCAACTTTATAGAAAACAAATCAAACATTCGATTAAATTAAAGTTTCTGAGGAAGTAAGAAATAAGTAATTTATTGTTGCATATAAAACCCTACTGACTATTTGTAAGAGTGGTAAATGCTAGGCCCTGTAATATGCTTACAAAAAAAGAACTAAAATACAATTTATCCTTTAAATTACGAATTACATACTATGTATTGGCTATTGTCCGTTTCGAAGTTAATGGTCGCTCTATAGTTTGTATTTTGGAAAATGGAATTTGGCGCACCATTTTTTCTTTTGAAACAATGAACCTGAATATCTTACAAATTCCTCTTATCTCTCTCTAAATTCTCTCGCTCTCTTCTCTCTCTCTCTCTCTCTTTAATCTCTCCTCTCTCCTTCTCTCTCTCTCTCTATAATATTACAAAGGTGCAACCCAAAGAGAAATATTCTTGGATATTAATACAAGCTATTCCTTTTCAACATTTCAATATACAATAAAATATTTTGTGTGTGCGTATGCGTGGCGTGATGTTTATTTTTAAATAAATAAGGCTGGTCTAAATGTAATGTAAATCCAGTTATATCCGTCCTTTATGCCCCTAGCTGCAACACCCCTTTTATTTCATTTTACTGTACCTCCGTTTGTATTTTCTTTCTTCCATCGTACTTCCCTCAACTCTCCCCTTCTTAGTGCAAGTTCAAGGGTATCCTTCTGTTTCACCTGCAAAACCTTCTTGGTCTCATTTCCCATTCTAGCGCTGAATGACCCAATAGGTCCCAGTGCTTGGCCTTTCATTATTTATCTGTCAGAGATTAATTTCATAAGCGTTGCTGGACGAATGGTGTAAAGGCAATGATGAAGTCTAACTCTCCAAGTAAGTTCGTTGAATTATTGAGAAAATTTGACGAATTCAAAAAGACAAAGGATGACACTGTAAAAAAAATAAGAAACAATTCATATTCCGATCATCCTGAAACTACGCAAAAAATTCCTCCAAATAAGTAAATTCATGTACGCATGAGCATAGAAGTCTCTGGGTTTCCACAAGGTATAGAACCTACTAATCCCTCACCTATAGTGCGCTTACTTTTCTAAGATCGCTGTGGCGTGGTTCGCACAGATATCATACGTTGCCAAATTTCATGTTATGGTAATCATATTAGTTTCATGGAGTCTATTGAAATAGTTTTCATTTCTTGAACTGTAGTTCTTTGTTTCCATCAGATATTTTGAATATATCTTATTTCGTATATTATTCCTTAAAACCCCAGTTTCACTAATGAAAATGAAGATATGGCATATTTTTTCCCCGGCGATGCCAGATCTGAGTTTTGGGGACCTATGATTTTTAAGAGGATTTAAAAGGTCATGGTCAATATCATTAAAAGATAATCGCTCTCGATCACCCACTGTGATAAGTATGGATGGACAGGGCAAGTGACACCCGCAAACCCCTTCACCCATCACCTGAGGCCAAGGAAATAATCTATAATCAACGGCATCTTGAATTGTGTCAATTCAACCAATGCAAGCTACAATATCCTGAAATGCTTCATTTTATAAAAACAACATGAAGGTCCAGTAACTGATGTTTCGAAGGCTATCCAGAGAACATCTGAAGCAACCAAGGTCCTTTAAATATATAAGTATATTTTAAGGACCTTGGAAGCAACGAAAGTGTCAGAAATGCCTATTCGTTGACTTAACAAGGACGCAAGAGAGACGGGAAAGATAGTGGAATCTCCAGTGTTTAAAAAAAAAAAAGAGAGAGAAAGTGAGTCCTGTACTGACTTGGATGATTTTGATAAAAAAAAGTTCTGCAAAGAAGGAATGAGTGGATGTCTTTTCTTAAAAATTTAACCAAACAAAACAAGGTAGTGAAGACCAAACACCTGAGCCAACAGGCCATACAGCACATCTATAATTATAGAAAGAGAAAGAAGGAATAGGTAAATAGAATCGGGAATGAGGGAAAAAAAAGTTAACAGGGAAGAAGCAAACCCTTTCCCTCGACTCCCAAGGTCTAAAGCGAATCTTCCTAAGAAGGATTATATCTGCGGGAAGCATTTAATGGGACTTACATACCCGTAGATATGACAAGTCGGCCTTTTCTACCTGGCCCCACCAGAGCGATCTTAGAAAAGTAAACGCACTATAGCGTCTAATGGAGTTTGTTTTACAGTAAGTAAATTGCAAGGAACTCTTGGACGAAATCCCTAGATACGGCACTATAAATCGTGCAGCCTTCACTCTCGGCGTTTGAGAAAACTGAATAATAGCCTTAGCCGAGTTAATCAGCCTCGTAAACTCGATTTCCCTGTTTCATTCGGGAAATTTGATTTCCGATAAGAAAAAAAAGATTTCATTTTTATTTTCCTTCACTTATGCGCTTTTGATAAAAGCATCTCCTCTCCTGCTTTGGACATTATATGTGCAGATCTTATTTCGAATAATGAGAAGCACTATAATAATAAAAAATGCTCTCATTGAAGGCTTGACGAAAAATGTTTAGTGAGGTCAAGTTTATCATTAAAAATCAATCCTATACTTACAGTAGATTAGTCTTATTAAATATATATAAAATGTAAGTAAAACGAAAAAGGTTCATCAACAATTGTGAAAAAAGATTATTTTTTAGAAAGGGTTTTTTTTCCTTAATCGTCCTTTCATCATTTTGCTAATTGATTTCCCTCATTACAGTATTTGCTCAGTTTCCGTTACCTGTATTAAGAATATAACTAAACCTAGCAATTAAAGAAATCATAGTTTTTTTCCTTTTTTTTTATTATTTTAGGTTAACATTTAATTTAAAATGCCTTTGCTACTATTATCCTTCGGCCTTATAAACAATTTATTCCCTGAAGTGTGCGCAAAGTATGATTTTATTGTAATGAAACGGTTTTAAACGACTTCTACATATATGAGTGTGTTCCATTCTTTTCTTTTAGTTAAGAAAGAGAGAAGGATTTGGATATATAATTAAGATCGATTAATCTGTTTATCTTTCATTAATAATAATAATAATAATAATAATAATAATAATAATAATAATAATAATAATAATAATAAGTATGATAGACGGAAATAACATCTCTCCCATATGTAGGAAGTGCAATACGAAAAATGAAACCATAAACCACATAGGGCTAGCAAGTGAATGCCCGGCACTTGCACAGAACCAGTACAAAAACAAAAAGAGGCATGATCAGTGGCAAAAGCCTCCACTGAGCCCTGTGCAAGAAACATCAGCTACCGTTGCAGTAATAAGTGGTACGAGCACCAACCTGAAGGAGTGATAGAAAACGATCAGGCAAAGATCCTCTGGGACTATGGTGTCAGAACGGATAGGGTGATACGTGCAAACAGACCAGACGTGACGTTGATTGACAAAGTCAAGAAGAAAGTATCACTCATTGATGTCGCAATACCATGGGACACCAGAGTTGAAGAGAAAGAGAGGGAAAAAATGGATAAGTATCAAGATCTGAAAATAGAAATAAGAAGGATATGGGATATGCCAGTGGAAATCGTACCATAATCATAGGAGCACTAGGCACGATCCAAGATCCCTGAAAAGGAATCTGGAAAAACTAGAGGCTGAAGTAGCTCCGGGCCTCATGCAGAAGAGTGTGATCCTAGAAACGGCACACATAGTAAGAAAAGTGATGGACTCCTAAGGAGGCAGGATGCAACCCGGAACCCACATAATAAAATACACCCAGTCGAATTGGAGGACTGTGATAAACTAAATAATAATAATAATAATAATAATAATAATAATAATAATAATAATAATAATAATAATAATAATAATAATAATAATGTTTGTTAAGAAATTCACAGTCTTGTGAAAACAAATTGTTAAAAATCCACAATTATAATAAAATATATTTCAATG
>NC_061096.1:67494577-67547077 GCF_015104395.2 Macrobrachium nipponense
CATTGAAATATATTTTAATATATAATTGTGGATTTTTTAACAATTTGTTTTCACAAGACTGTGAATTTCTTAACAAACATTATTATTATTATTATTATTATTATTATTATTATTATTATTATTATTATTATTATTATTATTATTATTAATGAAAGATAAACAGATTAATCGATCTTCATTATATATCAATCCTTCTCTCTTTAACTAGAAAAGAATGGAACACACTCATATCTATGTAGAAGTCGTTTAAAACCGTTTCATTTACAATAAAATCATACTTGCGCACACTTCAGGGAATAAATTGTTTATAAGGCCGAAGGATATATTAGCAAGGCATATTTAAATATTAACCAAAATAGGAAAAAAACTATGATTTCTTTAATTGCTAGTTATATATTATATACAGGTAACGGAATTGAGCAAATACTGTAATGAGAGTCATTGAAAATTGAAATGAGCAAATACTGTAATGAGAATCATTAGAAAATGATGAAAGGACGATTAAGGAAAAAAAACCCTTTCTAAAAAATAATCTTTTTTCACAATTGTTGATGAACCTTTTTCGTTTTACTTACATTTTATATATATTTAATAAGACTAATCTACTGTAAGTATAGGATTGATTTTTAATGATAAACTTGACCTCACTAAACATTTTTCGTCAAGCCTTCAATGAGAGCCATTTTTATTATTATAGATGCTTCTCATTATTCGAAATAAGATCTGCACATATAATGTCCAAAGCAGGAGAGGAGATGCTTTTATCAAAAGCGCATAAGTGAAGGAAAATAAAAATGAAATCTTTTTTTTCTTATCGGAAATCAAATTTCCCGAATAAAACAGGCGCCACGTTCCTTGCAAATCGAGTTTACGAGGCTGATTAACTCGGCTAAGGCTATTATTCAGTTTTCTCAAACGCCGAGAGTGAAGGCTGCACGATTTATAGTGCCGTATCTAGGGATTTCGTCCAAGAGTTCCTTGCAATTTACTTACTGTAAAACAAACTCCATTAGACGCTATAGTGCGTTTACTTTTCTAAGATCGCTCTGGTGGGGCCAGGTAGAAAAGGCCGACTTGTCATATCTACGGGTATGTAAGTCCCATTAAATGCTTCCCGCAGATATAATCCTTCTTAGGAGGATTCGCTTTAGACCTTGGGAGTCGAGGGAAAGGGTTTGCTTCTTTCCTGTTAACTTTTTTTTCCCTCATTCCCGATTCTATTTACCTATTCCTTCTTTCTCTTTCTATAATTATAGATGTGCTGTATGTCCTGTTGGCTCAGGTGTTTGGTCTTCACTACCTTGTTTTATTTGGTTAAATTTTTAAGAAAAGACATCCACTCATTCCTTCTTCGCAGAACTTTTTTTTATCAAAATCATCCAAGTCAGTACAGGACTCACTTTCTCTCTTTTTTTTTTTAAACACTGGAGATTCCACTATCTTTCCCGTTTCTCTTGCGTCCTTGTTAAGTCAACGAATAGGCATTTCTGACACTTTCGTTGCTTCCAAGGTCCTTAAAATATACTTATATATTTAAAGGACCTTGGTTGCTTCAGATGTTCTCTGGATAGCCTTCGAAACATCAGTTACTGGACTTTCATGTTAAGTTTCATAAAATGAGCTTTGCATTGGGGGAACTTAATTAAGAGCTATTTCCTTGGCCTCGGTGATGGGTGAAGGGGTTTGCGGGTGTCACTTGGGCTGTCCATCCATACGTACCACAGTGGGTGATCGAGAGCGAGTATCCTTTAATGATATTGACCATGACCTTTTAAATCCTCTTAAAAATCATAGGTCCCCTAAACTCAGATCTGGCATCGCCGGGGAAAAAATGTGCCATATCTTCATTTTCATTAGTGAAACTGGGGTTTTAAGGAAGAATATACGAAATAGGATATATTCAAAATATCTGATGGAAACAAAGAACTACAGTTCAAGAAAAGAAAACTATTTTAATAGACTCCATGAAGCTAATATGATTACCATAACATGAAATTTGGCAACGTATGATATCTGTACGAGCCCCGCCACAGCGATCTTAGAAAAGTAAATGCACTATAGGTGAGGGATTAGTAGGTTCTATACCTTGTGGAAACCCAGAGACTTCTATGCTCATGCGTACACGAATGGTTTACTTATTTGGAGGAATTTTTTGCGTAGTTTCAGGATGATCGGAATATGAATTGTTTCTTATTTTTTTTACGAACTCCAGTTACAGGAAATCACATACTTGTGACTAAATTTCAGAACCTACATAAATACATAACGTGTAGTACTGTCATTCTTTGTCTTTTTGAATTCGTCAAATTTTCTCAATAATTCAACGAACTTACTTGGAGAGTTCAACTCATCATGTGCCTTTACACCATTCGTTCAGCAACGCTTATGAAATTAGTCTCTGGCGGATAAATAATGAAAGGCCAAGCACTGGGACCTATTGGGTCATTCAGTGCTAGAATGGAAATAGAGACCAAGAAGGTTTTGCAGGTGAAACAGAAGGAAACCCTTGAACTTGCACTAAGAAGGGGAGAGTTGAGGGAAGTACGATGGAAGAAAGAAAATACAAACGGAGGTACAGTAAAATGAAATAAAAGGGGTGTTGCAGCTAGGGGCATAATGGACGGATATAACTGGATTTACATTACATTTAGACCAGCCTTATTTATTTAAAAATAAACATCACGCCACGCATACGCACACACAAAATATTTTATTGTATATTGAAATGTTGAAAAGGAATAGCTTGTATTAATATCCAAGAATATTCTCTTTTTTCACTTTGTAATATTAAAGAGAGAGAGAGAGACCGGAGGAGAGAGGAGGGGGAGAGAGACGAGGAGAGAAGAGAGGAGAGAGAAAGAAGAGAGAGAGAGAGAGAGAGAGAGAGAGAGAGAGAGAGAGAGAGAGAATTTGTAAGATATTCAGGTTCATTGTTTCAAAAGAAAAAATGGAGCGCCAAATTCCATTTTCCAAAATACAAACTATAGAGCGACCATTAACTTCGAAACGGACAATAGCCAATACATAGTATGTGATCGTAATTTAAAGGATAAATTGTATTTTAGTTCTTTTTTTGTAAGCATATTACAGGGCCTAGCATTTACCACTCTTACAAATAGTCAGTAGGGTTTTATATGCAACAATAAATTACTTATTTCTTACTTCCTCAGAAACTTTAATTTAATCGAATGTTTGATTTGTTTTTCATAAAGCTGCATAATCATCTCCCTCTTAAGCAAGTCATAATTCATATTTTCATGCACATTCTATTCAAGTAATTTAAAGAGTCAAATCTTTCTCTCTCTCTCTCTCTCTCTCTCTCTCTCTCTCTCTCTCCTCTCTCTCTCTCGCTCTCTCTTCTCTTCTCCTCTCTCTCTCTCTCTCTCTCTCTGGGTTTAGTTACGAGTAACTCAAAAAGAAAAATAGAGTACTTAGAAGAACTAACCCAAAATGAAAAGAAAATAGATATAATGAATATAAGTGAAACCTGGTATTCCCAAGAGACTGGGAATGATGATCAAATAAAAGGGTTCCAAACTTATAGATCAGATAGAAAAAATAGGAATCAAGGGGGAACCGCAATATATGGGAAAGACAAAAAACAAGGAAAAATATATGAGAAATATAGTAACTCAGAATGTGAACTAATAGCGGTAGAATTTGAATCTGAAAAATTGATGAACATAGTAATATATAGACCTCCTAATACTAAAGAGTTTGACTTAATAATTGAAAAATTGGATGATATATGTAGAAATCACAAGGACTGGACTATTCTCCTATCTGGTGACTTCAACTTTCCTTTCGTAGAATGGAAAGAACGAATAGGAGACTGTGGTTGTACTTATACATATAAAAAAGAGAGTAATAGTAGTGCAGAAGATAAGAGGCAATTTGAAAAGCTATTAGATATGCTACTAGAATACAACATTCAACAAATAAATCACCTGCCAACAAGAAAGGAAAATACTTTAGACCTAGTATTTGTGAACGAGATAAATTATGTTAAAGAAATAATAGTTTATAATGCGAGTATTTCAGATCATAATGTCATAGAATTAACAGTTCATTCCAAAGCAAGTGAAAATAGAGATAAGCAAGAAATGAAAAAGTGGGAAGGATATGGAAAATACAACTTCTACAGTAAAAATATAAAATGGTCAGAAATTAATGAAGAATTAAACAAAGATTGGGATAACATTTCGTAAGTGATGACATTAAGGGTAAATACGGAGATATTATATAAAATATTGGAGAAAATAGTGGATAAATATATACCGAAGAAGAAAAGTAAACATCATTCATGCATACCAAGAGACAGAAGGATCTTGTTCCAGAAAATCAGAAAGTGGAAAAAAGGTCTTGCAAAAGAAAAAAATGCATGGAAAGTTATAGAAACTAAAAAGTAAGATAGAAAATGCAGAGAACAAAAGATTATAACAATCAAAAGAAAATGAAAAACGGGGGGACCTTGGCAAGAAAACCCCAAAAAACCCTATTAAATATCAAGCAAAACCCCAAACTATTATACTCATATGCGAAGAAGATGAATAAAAGAAGAATAGAAATAGGCCCTCTGAGAATTGAAGGAGATTAACGAATGAAAAAAAAGGAAATTTGCAACATACTGGCAGAACGATATAAGAGAGAATTCACCCCTAGAATAGATAATGAAGATAATGATATAGAAGTAAGGGACGAAAATAGTGAATATTTAGCTGACATAGAAATTAATGAAGCTGATATTGTGCAGGCAATTAATGAAATTAAAAATGGAGCTGCTGCAGGGCCGGATGGAGTCCCTGCTATTTTGTTAAAGAAAGTAGTTCATTCTATCGCAAAGCCACTTGCAATATTATTAAGACAAAGTGTAGATACAGGCAAGATTTATGATGAGCACAAATTAGCATATATCACCCCTACTTTCAAAAGTGGATCAAGACTAGAGGCAAGTAATTATAGGCCCTGTGAGTCTAACATCACATATTATGAAAGTGTATGAAAGGGTAATGAAGAAAAATATTATGAAACATTTAATAAAAATAATTTGTTTAATATAGGACAACACGGTTTCGTACCCGGAAAAAGTACACAAACCCAACTGTTAGTCCACCGTGAGAACATATTCAAAAATATGAAAAGCGGAAATGAAACAGATGTGTGTTTATCTAGACTTTGCAAAAAGCTTTTGACCAAAGTAGACCATAATATATTAGCAAAGAAAATTAGAAAACACAATATCGTAGATAAAGTAGGAAGATGGTTAAAAGAATTTTTACACAACAGAAAACAGATAGTTATTGCAAACGATGAGAAATCGGATGAAACCAAGGTAATATCCGGTGTGCCACAAGGTACGGTGCTAGCTTGGCAATATTGTTTGTTATTATGATTGAAGACATAGACAGTAATGTTAAGGATTCGGTAGTGAGTAGTTTCGCTGATGACACAAGAATAAGTAGAGAAATTACTTGTGATGAAGATAGGAACGCTCTACAAAGAGACCTTAACAAAGTATATGATTGGGCAGAGGTAAATAGGATGGTATTTAACTCTGATAAATTTGAATCAATAAAATTATGGAGACAGAGAAGGAAAGCTATATGCATATAGGGGACCTAATAATGAGACAATCACAAATAAGGAAGCAGTTAAAGACCTTGGTGTGATGATGAATAGGAACATGTTATGCAATGATCAAATAGCCATTCTGTTGGCAAAATGTAAAGCAAAAATGGGAATGTTGTTACGGCACTTCAAAACAAGAAAAGCTGAACACATGATTATGCTTTATAAAACATATGTTCGTAGTCCACTTGAATATTGCAATATGATATGGTACCCACACTATCAAAAGGATATTGCACAAATAGAGAGTGTACAAAGGTCCTTTACAGCTAGAATAGAAGAAGTTAAGGACCTAGACTACTGGGAAAGACTACAATCCTTAAAATTATATAGTCTAGAAAGGAGAAGAGAACGCTACATGATAATTCAGGCATGGAAACAGATAGAAGGAATAACAGAAAATATCATGGAACTAAAAATATCAGAAAGAGCAAGCAGAGGTAGATTAATAGTGCCCAAAACTATACCAGGAAAAATAAGGAAAGCACACAGAACATTAATCCACTACGCACCAGCATCGATAATGCAGCGTCTATTCAATGCGTTGCCAGCTCATCTGAGGAATATATCAGGAGTGAGCGTAGATGTGTTTAAGAATAAGCTCGACAAATATCTAAACTGCATCCCAGACCATCCAAGATTGGAAGATGCAAAATATACCGGAAGATGTACTAGCAACTCTCTGGTAGACATTAGAGGCGCCTCACACTGAGGGACCTGGGGCAACCCGAACGAACTGTAAGGTCTGTAAGGTAAGGTCTGTCTGTCTTGTATCATTACTGAGGATAGACTAAAAACTGATGCTTATAAAGTGCTCTCTAATTATATATTTATTTTATATTGCCCTCAGAAGACTAATTCTTCACAGAAAACGACTCAGAATGGGTGATAACAATGAAATGAGAGAGAGAGAATATTTTCGAGACCAAATTTCAGATTTTCATGTAAGACTGGAGAGAGAGAGAGAGAGAGAGAGAGAGAGAGAGAGAGAGAGAGAGAGAGAGGGGGGGGGGGGGGGAAGAAGAAGACAAGAAAGATTAAAGAGGCAATAATAGTTCTATGCCATTCACTAGAATTTGTTTTACATTTCTGTAGAAAATCCTATTTTTTCTTCCAGAAAATAACAGTAAGATAATTATTCTCTCAGTCAGGTTTTCGCCCTAAATAAGTTTGTATCTCCTACCTAAAAATACCATCTAAATAGTTGGTGAAATGATCTTCAGTTGGGCAGGACGTTCTATGACTGTTAATTTGAAAATGCAAACAAAAAGAAAATACAGAGCAGAACTGAAAATCTTGCTGGTCTTAAAGAAACAGTGTTCATATTGACACAAATTCCAAGATGTTCTGCAGCGAAAGAGGATTCGGTAGAACAATGGAAAAAGCCTCCAACGAAATAGGAGTCGACTTGGAACATTTCCCAGCTGTTCCAAGGGAAGCTCAGATATCTGTCATATGAGAAGCTACAAGAAAACGTTGATGCCCAGGCAGATATACTTTCCTTTTTGGGAGGTTTTTTTTTTTTTTTTTTTTGTTTTTTTTTTTTTTTTTTCCAGAAACGGGGGACGATGGAATGGGAGTATATTGGAAGTCTGGATTTCAAAAAGATTTGTATGTATACAGGGAAGGGTTTTATAAAAAAAAATGAGACAAAATATAATAGTAACCGATAGGCAGTATATTCTTGTGTTGATAAGAATGGAATATTTTAAGCCACTATTTAAAGACGAACGAACGTGTGTACTCATAATTTTACTTAGAAAATGCAGAAACAAGAAACTTAGAGACAGAAAGTCTTGATCCAAATCGAGTTCTGGATAGCAGGTGTTCAAACGAAAATTATCAGTATTGCAACTCTTTCTCATACGTTTTCTGTACAATTTATCTCACAATTTATTTTACCCGATTCCTTTTCGAAAATGGAAGAAAGAAGGCTAAAAGTAATTGTCCGAAGGGGCTTCCGAAGGAAAGGCGGCAGAAGACTTTATAAAATGTTCGGGATAAATATTAATCATCAGATTCTTTCCAGTTTAATTAACAGGCTAATCAGTTTCCAGGTTTTTGTTCGTTTCCTGGGAAGTGTCTGCTAAAGAAATATGATACAGACATCAATATTTTCTATTCTAACATTAGTTTGAAATGAAAAGACTATTATGATTGTCAAAACCTAACGTACATTACAAAAATAAGACCAAACTTTTTAAAACAAACAGATAAAATGATGGAATCACGCCAAGCCATCATGTTTATAATCCGCTACCTGTGTCATTTGTCCTCTCCAAAAGCTTATCCTCCTTTTAGCCTCTGGATTCCGAAGCTGTATTGGGAGTGATTTCTCTTTTGTCAGCAACTCTCCACACTTCAAACAAGCAAATGTCAAACACTCAGTGACCTGTCGAGGCTGTTTATCGTTCTTGAATTGCATCTCTCTCTCTCTCTCTCTCTCTCTCTCTCTCTCTCTCTCTCAATCAATCTATCTATCAATCAATCAAACAAACAAACAAACAAACAAAAACATACATGCACGCACACAAACGCACACATATCGGCTGTGTCCTATGTGAGTGGTATATCTCTCTCTCTCTCTCTCTCTCTCTCTCGTCTCTCTTCTCTCTCTCTCACACACAAGGCACAAACGCACACAAAATCGGCATCCGTGTCCTATGTGAGTGTATATCTCTCTCTCTCTCTCTCTCTCTCTCTCTCTCTCTCTCTCACACACACACACACACACACACAACCAAAAAAAAAAAAAAAAAAAACACTAAAAAGACAAGAAACATACCCAACACATTTAAAGAGTCACCTGTAGTTATTCAATTTATTTTTTGACAATAAGAATACTCCGTAATTCGTTCGCAAAAAAGTATCGCCTGGTGCCTCGATTTTAAAACTGTAGAAAAATGAAAATTGCTAAAAGATATTTAGAAAATAACACTGACAAATTATCCACCAACGAGTATAGAAATATAGTTAAATTTTTACTCAGTTCACGGTATAATTCCCATAAACGGGAAATTATTAAAAGGATACACCTCACATTTCCGAAATAAATGAGAATGAATCCCTCTAATGGAAATACAAAATGAAATTAGGTTTTGTTTTACCGGTGTGGTAACCAAAGTGGATATGATATCCACATTTTTAAAATTTATTTTTTGCTCCCATGAAATGGTAATGGTTGTGGCTTTGCAATGATAAGCAAAGGTTTTATGTTTCCCAAAGTTTTATGCGTGCGATTGGCCGTAGTCAATTCTGATGACAAAACCCGAAATTCCATTTCACCAATCCAGCAGTAGGAGCAAAACAATAATGGATTACGTACTATTATTATTATTATTATTATTATTATTATTATTATTATTATTATTATTATTATTATTATATTATTATTATCCACAAATTCGGCTAAGTATACACCCTGGAGGTCAAAGCCCATCCCTTCCTGTCAAAATGCCTTCCACGCAAAATTCGGCAGAAGAAGAGAGAAAGTAGGATGAAAGTCCCAACTCTCACTAGTAACAAAGACAAGGGTCAGTCAGGGATGGGAGAGAGAGAACAGAGGGAGGGTTCAGGGATCCCTGAACAGGAAATGCTTTCAGGTCAGGGGTGTCAGACTGGCCTTTGAGATGAGTAGATGTTTCCAGGGGAAGCGCGAATCATTCCAGGTGAAAGGGGAAAGACGTCCAGAGTCTGAGTTCTGGAGGAAGGATTTGTGTATGCAAAGGATCCTGGAAAACGTTTTGGGGAAAATGTAAAAAGTTTCGTATTACTACTGCATGAGAATGAAATTTGTAAAGAAATACAATTATCACATGATGAGGTTTATCGAGAATATACCAGAGATATTTCGTGTTTCGAAAATGATTCTGTGAATAACCAGATCCAAGATTTAACAAACTGAACCCTATTCATATGGAACAAGCCTTCAGAGGCCACTGGCTTGACATTCAAGTTTCCAAAGAATTTGGCGTTCACTTGAAGGAAGTGGCATAAGGTAACAGGAATTACAGAAAGAAGAAATCAATTTAAAGTTAATCTATCTCTCTCTCTCTCTCTCTCTCTCTCTCTCTCTCTCTCTCTCTCTCTCTCCACCCAAATCTCATTATCCGATATCAAGGTACAAAGGCATAATGCCCGTTAATGACTCAACGATACGAATTTTACTATATATATATATATATTATATATATATATATTTATATATATATATATATACTATATATATATACATATATGTAAATGAACAATAACATAGATGAATAGATAGACAGGCACAAACAGCATCGTATGAACCTACCCAACTGTAAAGGAAATGCGATTCACGGCGAGTATTATTTCTGCCTCCATTCCCTAAAATATTACCAAACAACTTTTCCCGTCGAATGCTTTATTGCAATTTCCTTTTTCTACCTTTTACTTGGAGACTTTTTTTAAATCAAATTGAAACAAATACATTGGTCTCGAACGATAACATATGCTCCTGGAATCACTGACCAGAACACTGGAATAGTATTTTACACGGTCTCTACCTCTCTCTCTCTCTACACACACACGTGCACGTGCACACACACATGCACACACACACACACACACACACACACACACACACACACACACACACATATATAATATATATATATATATATTTATATATATATATATATTAGATTTTCTACGGCCTGCAAATCTGGACTCGTCGATTTGAATAGGCATTTCACGAGTGCCTTTCATTCGACCCCTAAAACTGCATGATCCAATTGCACTGCACACTGCTCGGAACGTGTTGACCCAATCTGTGACTGTGCTGGATGATTTAGCAGTTAACTGGAACCAAGCTTACTTTGTTAACAGTCTGTAACCATGGGAATGTCCATTACTAAAAGGAAAACCAATTCCAGGATTTCATACAAATTCAGTTTGGAATTCACTCGATTACGGGCATCAGTGTCATGGAAAAATGGGTTATTGGCTCTTTCTGATCGTGAAGTCTGACATCCTTTTTGTCGGGCATCGAAGTATTGGTTTAGATTCACCATTTCGTCCGTCCACGCTTCCCCTTTTCCTGCATAACACAACACACCCACATCCCTGACATGGCTCACCATCTATAAAGCTCAGTGTCTAGGAGGTTATGCTGACGAAGGAGGGAGATAGCAGTATCTTCTGAAGAACACATGGAATAGAATTCCTCGAATAGCATGTTATGTTGCTGAAGGGCTTTGACTCTACCTAAATGATACTTTTTTTGTTAGAAAAAAGTATCTTTTTTTTTAACAAGCAAACAGTTCATTTTAACAAGTAAACAAGTCAGTACACCGCAAGTAAACGCCTACTAAGGCGGCTGAGCTCATATGGTATTTTGTAGGTCAAGTATTGCTGAGTAGACAGACCGCCTACTAAGGTCGCAACACCAAGCAGTGGTTACCCTTATAAGCCTGAAAGTAGGCAGCCCCACCCGGATAAGATGATGTCATCTTTTTTCTTTTCCAGGGCACGTGGAAAACTGACTAGGAGTTTTACCGGTTAGGAAATTGATAAAAAAATAAATGTTATGCACAGTTTGTTTGTAAATAATTCATACAGGTGTAATTAGCTTTTACTAGGAAATCACAAAATCGTCCTTTACGCTTTTGTATAAATAACCTGGAAAGGCTTCTCTCCTCTCCTCTCTCTCTCTCTCTCTCTCTCTCTCTCTCTCTCTCTCTCTCTCTCTCTCTCTCTCTCTATTACCATCCTTATTCGCACAGTAATTGCTCCCAGCTATTGGAAAAATACTAGTGTAATTTATATTTGTAGGATTTTCAAAAAAATAGTACTTTTACTAGTAAATTTCGTTGCCTGTTAGTACATAAGAAATTCATTATATTAATAATTATCTTAAATTTGTAGTAGTGTTCTTCATCATGTTTTGAAAGAAAATTGACAGTCAAACTGGTCGGAAAATGTTCATTTGCCCTGTCTTGCAAACTTGGGTAATATAAATATGGAATGGGAAGTCAAGGACCACCCACTGATACGCTAGGACAGACAACCTTTGCCACCAGGTCACTTCTTACTGACCTCAGCAGAGGATTTAATTCTTTTGGCAGCATTTCCCTGAGGGAATTCGTCCAGCTGCCGCGCCTCGAAGGGTTGGTCTCTTCAGCATTCTAAAATGTTTCAATCATTTTTACTTTTCAGTGCTTTGTTGACATCAAAATAAACAGTGTAAAGGAAAAATGTTTCCTCAAACAAAACCACACACACACACACATATATATATATACTTATATATATATATATAATAGTTGGCGATAAGTAGGTCACTCGTCGGAGTGGATCACAGAACCAACTTCCACCTCTCTTTGGAGTTTCAGCATTTCGCTTCTCCACATAAAAGTACCTCGCATCTCGTCCTTGAATCAACCCGAACGAACACATGGCCATGGCCCATCGATTCTCAGTCCATGATTGCGACCCCTATTGTACTTTCTCCGACCAGCGAAGCGCCCATCATCTATTTGTACTGGTGAGGATTCAGTGCCCTTCATTTGACCCCTTTTTTGTAACAAAAACTTTTGCTGAGCAAACTTCACGGCAATAATGAAACCAATCCACTATTGTCGTTGGAGACCTTCCTGTAATAGTTTGCACTCCTATGTCAAGGGTCCATAGATACAATATTTGATTTGCTATTCAGATCTGTATATGTGAAAAAATTGTTCCAAGTTCGAGTAGATTTAGTTGCCTTCTCATCCTTTTCGTTTGCATCTCCAAACCATTCTATGTTGTCCACGAGATTTTTTATTTGCTAGTCTCATGGGACCGTCACATTTCTCACATGACTCCTGAACTTGTAGGATGTATGTAGACCCTCCTCTCGTAAATATAACGTTGCACTTTTATCAGTGGCAGCAACTGATAAATAAGATTCTCTGAGCAACGTCTTCTAAGGGTTACTAAACGAGCAATTCCTCAACTACCTGTTACTTTAACCACCTATTGCTAAACATGCTAAAACAGCATCCTTTAATTGTTACCAGTATTCTATAACTATCTACTACCAGGGAGATATCATACTTCCTTACAATATGCTTTTTAAGATAGGCCACATGCTATATATAACAGAGATATAATTTTGTAGGCCACATTCAAAAGGTAGGCCACATACTATAACGGTACCTTCCTTTTCCTTCTCATTAGTTATGTGAAGAGAAAAATTGGCGTTAGATAGACAGATAGGTAAAGGCAACAAAAATGAATATGCCACAACACTACAAACACGGAGAGAGAGAGAGAGAGAGAGAGAGAGAGAGAGAGAGAGAGAGCCAATTCGGAAAGAGTAGTTTGTTATAATCTCTGTTATATTGATCTTTTCAGTTCACTTTCCCGTTTTATACTTATTTAATATTGTTATATGTTCAGTATACGTGACCTTATACTAGAGCAATTTTATGAATTTATCCCATGAAATGACTAATCTTTATTTTCTGGGATATTAGTAAATCTCTCGTATACATTACCTATTTTAATTTTTTTATAATATTGACCAAATACATATCGAAGATGGAGTGGAATATTCTTCAGCACTGGACTATATTAGTTTGCAATAATCTTAGACACTGAATTTACTCATTACTTGAAAAAAGCAACGTGATGAGAATTCATTACTGTAATCGTCGTTACTCACTGTTTATAAAATTGGAGGAGGACAAAAGAGAGCTATTTAGTAAATACAGGTCAAAGTAGCGACAAACGTAAAATACATGCAAACAATGCACGTGTGTAAGTGGTTAAGGGTGTTACTTATAAAGTGAGGTGTCATTGTAAGTGAGAGTTAAAAGAATACAATATGTGCAAATTTTATTTTCATATGTATAACCAAAAATTTTCTTTGTAATGAATGTATTCCGCAACTCTTTTATGTCAGTGATAGAACTGCACAAGAGGCAGCAAAATATCTTACTTGGCCACATCTGAGTAAGAAAGAGAGAAGGCAATAGGCTGCCGGGGGAGGGGGGGGGCTTCGCATGGGTTCTTGACCGCTCCCAGCTCATCCGTACCCTGAGGGTATGTCCTCCAGGGCAGTAGCTCAATTCTATGGGCGCCAGATTATAGATTACATACAGTTCAGACAAAGTCATAAGGTAAAAGCAAGTGAGATTACCAAAAGATTATTTTCGTAAAGGGACTGGAGTCAGGAAAAATAAAACCGACGATATAAACAAAACGTGAAAGTATTATTGAAAAAGTAAACAGATACTCAGGCAAACCAGAAAATTAAAACTATCGAGTTCCATACTTATCACTGACTAATCTATTCATGAAGGATTTGATTTTAAAAAGTCATAATGTTTCACTTCATAGACTTTTTGTATGTGGTTGTGATAAGATTTCATGTTAGACGAAATCCTTCTCAAATTCGTTCATAATTCAGTTTTGTGAAGTTTCACATTTTTCTTCTTTATTTCTTTGTACCAAAATATCACAATTTTTATTTTATACTGATTTTTTTCTGGTACCATCAGAAAGGGTTAATTTGAAAGATTAACTATTGTTGTTTTTGCAATTTTATTTTATACAACTTTCATTACATAATAATCCTATGCGATGTTTTTGCATTGTAATGCATCATTCATATTTCACCTTGTAGTCAAATTTGAATGATATATTGCTTTGAAACATTCATTTGGGTGTAATGCAGGTTGAAGAGTGCTTGTGTCACAGTAGTAAGGGGTCTCTTTTCTGCTACCAGGGACTCTGTCATTGCTACAAACAGCTACGGGCTGCTCTAGGAGCATAGCCCGTGCTGGCACAAGACCAGCTTAATCTCAAACAACTACAAACAGCACATTTTCGACAACGATTGTTAGGAATCTTGTTGATCATATTATATGTTTTGCCGTTGAGTCTCCCGGGTACGCAATTTTCATTCACACGAACACTTTATCGAAACTTCTTGTTACGAATCATTCCTACTAACTGTTCACAAAGTGCCTTCCTGTAATTAGCGTAGCCGAGCACTTTCTTATTCTCCTCCTTCATGGGAATTTTATATAGAAAATAGCTATTGATGACCGCCACTTCTAGAACGAAAAGTATAACATCCTCCACCTTTTCAATGACGTCTGTAGAAGCGCATATGAGGAGCAATAATGATCGGCGCGATCAATTCCCCCATAGTGGAAACATATTCACATAATATCATTTCTGGCTTGGTCATTTCTCCTGCAATATTATTTTTCTTCCTCCGTTGAAGTTAAACTCGTTTTGGCTGAATAAAAAGTAGAGCACCTGGTTACATAGCATTTGTCACGGCGACTAAGAATATGATATTTGTTGCTCTTGCAGATTGAGAGGCGATTTTCTGGTTGAAGCTTCACTTTACGCTTGACCAGAATCGTGCCTGTCAAATGAACTTGACGTTTTAGAAGTTCCTTTACAAGTTCTAAGCTGGTATACAGCCTGTCCGTAAAAACGTGGTACCCGCTTTCATTTGTTTCTCTTCTGACAGCGTCAATCAACTCCAAAATAATGCGGGTATTGAATTTGCGCTTCGGATTTCCGAGTTGGTCAGTCGTCTCCCACCCATAGTAAGGGATGAGTGTTAGTATGTAACCGGTCATCGAACAGGCAGTATCATAAACGCGAATTTTCCATTTTTTCTTGGTTTTCCAGGTGCAAACATCTTGAATCTTTGAATAAAACCATGGAGTCATCTGCCTTCGAAAGGGTTGCACCTGGACGGTAAAGTAGAATAAAACGTTTGGTAACATAGTCGAGCACTTTTTTTTTTTTTTTTTTTTTTTTTTTTTTTTACTTTAGAACTTCTACTCACACTATTTCTGTTATCAGAAGATAAAGATACACGAAAGGTCCAGAATATAATTTTGATGAACAATGTTTTCTTGTAAATATACACTAGGACTAGGCAAATAATGGCGAATTTACCAGTCGTGATTTTATGCAACATAGCAATGCATATTAGCACTCAATGGAAAGCCATAATTTCTTCTGCCGTAAGATCTTTCCAGTCATTCCAAATAGAATATTTTCGAAGTGGAAGACATGCACTGATCTTTGACATGGCTAACTTATTTGTTTCGTTAGCGAGTGACTGAAAAACTTCTAGTGAAAAAACAAAAAATCAATAGGAGGATTTAGTGTTTTTTCTGGTTTCACAAATTGCTGCTTACCAGTGAAACCGGAGTTTGGAAGATCACGAATTTCTTCATTGTAAATTTCCCACTCATCATCGTCACTATCGTCTGTCATTTTGACCGCATTGTCCTCTCTTGCATTATCATTCTCGCCATCACTATCAGTGCCACTCGTCTCTCGATCGTACAGAATTTCTTCCTCAAAGGACGCATTCTCTTCATCTGCCTGATCGGAATCGGACGAATTTATGGCTGACATCGTCGGGCAGCACCTCGTTACAAGACGCCTCTTCATTTTCCTTGTCTCTATCCCATGATATCATAGAATCATCTTCTGATGGCCATTCAAAGAGATATTCAAGCATTTCTTCATCGTTGCGAAAACGTTCCGCTGAAGCTACGAATTCCTGCGTAAGTTGACAAAAGACCAAAGCACACAGGCAAACATCAAACAGCGCCGGGGCGCGAGAAATGGCAGACGTAACTTACTGAACAAAGCCTCCCGGTCGACTGTGGCCGTTTATTGTACTTGGGTTTTTTATAAGCGTTTCAAAGGAGAAAGGAGGAGATTTAGCTGAGGTTTATCAAGTATAATATGGGCAATTCTCCTGAGACACATTGTGGATTCTAAATCTCAGATTTTATCTCTATATGAAATTCCTAAGCTTTAGGATTGAGTAAAGGTTATTGATAACTTGGTTGGGCGAGCTGTACTCAGCCAGTGTAGTGGAACGCTTGTTTCCCTTTGGCCGAGTATAGGTCGGCCACTGATCAGAGAGGGTCAATAAATGTGAATGATTTATTTTGGACAAGTGAATGCACACGCCATCTATCGGCAAAATTTAGAACTATATTAATAATATCCAAAAAGTTAACGCATACGCCATCTATCGGCAAAATTTGGAACTATATCAATTATGTCCAAAAAGTGAACGCATTCGCCATCTATTGGCGAAATTAGGAACTAAATTCATTCATTTCATGAATTTTAGCTGAAGACTGAACGCAAAATTTGGAACTAATGTTTAGATATTTTCACTTTCTGCCGACTTTATCTCCTATCTTCGCATCAACAATATTTGTCCTTATAACATTCTTATCTCAGCTTGAACCATTATAGCGTTGTTCTTTGCCAATTTATCTGCCTGGGGTTGAATATTTTCCTTAGTAAGACGGAGAAAATGCACTTTCAAATACTTTTTTCTATTTTACTTGAAATAGTAAATTCATGCTATTTTAGCGTCATCTAACCTTCATTCAGGCATTCTTCAGCTTTTAGCTAATATATAATTGTTCCTAATTAATCTAAGCCGTTTCTGGAAGCCTAATTTTTTTAATTTAACATATTTTTCTCTCGAAATAAAGAGAAATTGCACTTGTAAATATGCACATTAAAATAGTCAGTTCACGGTAATTTTGTTTTATTTAACGATATAACGGTTTTTTTTATCTTTTAATTGCTATATAATTGTTAAAGATTAATCTACGCTGAATCTGGAGTTATAATTTCCTTAATTCAACGTATTTTTAGTTCGAAATAAGGCGAAAATGTGACCTGAAAGATGTAAATTGAAAGAGTAAATTCACGCTATTTTCACTTTATTCAACCTTATAACTTGATTCTTTCAGCTTTGATCGCTATAGATTTGTCCGTTGATAATTTCATTTTTTAAGTGAAGCCTATTTTCCTGGCAAAAATTCGCCTTCAAATATTTTTACAATTCTTAAAATTGTTTGCGCTGAAATTTATATAAGATTTATTTAGGTTTTTTGTTTTAATAATTACTCTTAGAAATAAGATAACAGACCAAATTTGACATAGCATAATTCAAGACATATTTGGGTCATATTTCGAATAAAATAAACGATAGTTCTCGTATCTATAAGAATTACAATTAATAAAGAACGCTTTCACGAAAGTAGAAGAAAAATCAATGTCGAAATAAGAGTAAAATTGCTTTTTACACAAATTGTAGTAAGTGGTAAATTGAAATAGTAAGTCTACGCTATTTTCGCTTTATTTAATCTTATAACGTGCTTTATTCATCGTTTAGATACTATAAGGATGTTCTTTAATATATATATATATATATATAATATATATATATATTATATACATATATATATATATATATATATATATATAATATATATATATGTGTGATATATATATATATATATTATTTATATATATATATATATATATATAATATATATAAAATTTTCGTTTTCCGTATTTCGTTTTCTTTTTCAAAACAGCATGGTTAACCTAACAAAATCTCGCACTGCGATTATTCAGGACGTATTTCGGTCACATTTCTTGTTAAAACGACGATAAAACCTAAATAATATTCGTACATACAAGAACCTGAGTTAACAGATAATACTTTCACGACAATTAGAGACAACTAAAGTTCGTAATAAGATGAAATCAAGCGTAAATGACGGACGGAATTCGTAGATTGTAAACCAAAATAAGTGATAAATATAGTAGCTAAATTTTGTTTATTACCTATAAAGAGGAATTAAAAGCTAATATACTTTTATATTGCCGAAGGGGAAATCGAAAATAGGAAATCATTCATGTAATATTCATGTCATTACAGAGACAAACAAATGAAACACAAACAAACAAGGAAGACAACGACCAAGAGATCCGTTTCAAAGAAAAATCTTGGCTCCTTGTGCTGCTACTACTCCCTTGATGCGGTGACGTCATCGTTTATGACGAGACTTATTTAATCATATTTTACCTAAATTCCTAAAAAGAAAAATATCCTTGTCCAATATAGACAGAGTAATTAGAGGTGAATCTTAGCCAGCTAGAAGCAAGAAAATAGCTCTAAATTGAACGAAATCCGGCGAAATCAACATAATATGGGACGAGATTTCCAAGCCAGAACATTAAAAGATTTTTACTACAACATTATTTCAGATGACATTTTCTCCGTAAATATTGACATATTTTAATTACAGCGTCTTTCGGAATACGTCAAATACGATACGAAATCAAAAGGGATAACATTAAATAGTCAATGTATCGTCATAACAGTATTTTAGGCACATTTATAACACAACCGCCTTCGAAGAGAATATTTTTCTTTTTTTCATTATAGATGGCTATAGCGTTCCCGACCCCGTAAAGTGATACTAATATATATATATTATAATTATATAATTATATATTATATATATATATATATATATATATCTATATATATAATATATATATATATATGTGTGTGTGTGTGTGTGTGTGTGTGTGTGTGTGTGTATAATTGAATTAATATATCTGTGTCTAAGAAGATTACCATTACTAATGCGAGGACTGGAGAAAGCTCGAACTAACTTTATTGAATGTTGTTGTAGATTATGGTGGCCTTATGCCAGTACCGGCTCTTGCTCAAGAGCAGCCTGTAGGCCATATGAATATTTTGCAGATGGAAGGGTGAGTTTAAGGATATTTGTGATCTCGATGGAATATGCAAGTGAAATCTAAGACTGAATTTGCGTAAGTGGGCCTATGATAAGGCAACCAGTAATCAGTTCGATCCAGTCAAGCATTATTGTATAACAGAAATTCACGAGTTTTTCTTGGGATTTATACATTACAAATAGATATATATATATATATATATAGATATATATATATATATATATATATATATAAAGAAGCACCCAAGCATGACAATAGGCCTACTGCTCGGTTCTTAAAACAGGTCTCTGGTTATTTCTGACTAGATAAAATGGTCCTGAGGAGAGAGAGAGAGAGAGGAGAGAGAGAGAGAGAGAGCATAACAGGAGATACTCGAATTAAAATAATGCTCGCCAAGCATATTCACACACCTGTTTGTATGGACAAGAATAGTCTCACTTATGCACTGAAAAAAAATGGTGGAAACCCACGAAAATACTTTTTGATGCGACCCTGAACGCAATTCCACATGCAAAAAATTTGCGCAATTTAGAAATTTGATGAAACTATTAAATAACAGACTGGAAAATTTACTTCCTTGATTACTAAAATAGGCCTAACCATGTAGCCAATGCTAAATGCGTATATAACTAGAAATTCGTTTTTTTTTTTTTTCGCACCAACTTGTGTCTTATTTATATTTCATTTAATCAGATGCTAAACATACATGACTGGTAGAAATATTCTGTTACAACAGAATTCCTCTAATAAAAGGACCCCATAAAAACGCCAAAATATAGAAAGTAAGTATTAGTATATTTCAGAGGCTGCTGCTGTCTCTCTCTTCAGGTAAGTAAGGAATGAGATATAATATCGCCTTTTCTGTAACTTTTCTCATTCATTACCTACCTGAAGAGAGAGACAGCAGTCTCTGAAATATAGTACTTCCTTATTTTGGCGTTTTTATGGGCTCCTTTTATTAGATATACATAGATACATACAAACATACATACATTCACAGAGACATAAAGATATAAATCTCTGCTTGAGAATAAAACATATATTAAAATATCTAGGCATTGCAGCGCAAGAGTCAAGCTGCGTAAAACCAGTAAAACGGATAATTTTCAAACGTTGAAAGAAAAAATCTGAGGTAAATTGCATTCGGCTCCGGTGTACTTCTTGCACAACAGTTTTGTTTCTCCTTCGAAAAAGCCAAACTTAATTAGTTGCCCCCCCCCCTCTCTCTCTCTCTCTCTCTCTCTCTCTCTCTCTCTCTCTCTCTCTCTCTCTCCCTCTCTTTATAGCTTCTCATGCAAATAGGCTCTTAGAATGAGTCAAATGGTACATAAGAAAGCACAGTTATGAACCGTGTTTGGGAAATATAACAAAAATAGAGCAATCAATAAATGAAATCAGAGTCTTATTAAGTCAAAACTATTTGCAAAATGCTTTTTGAAGATGTGTGACAGGATCAACTGAATACCAAGAATTTGTGCTTAGTTTACAGAAGATATCTTTCACATCAACTGCGAGAAATTGAGAGATACCAGCTGCCTGTCCTTAGTATTCGAGGGAAGTTCTGGGGCTTATTTTGCTCTTCGTGGTCAAGTAATACAGGTAAGAACTGGCTCTGTTTTGACCTCAGCTATTTTGGAATCAATCTTCTCTTTCTTTCTGTAACTAATGACTACTTGAGCTAATTCCTTCAACTCTATTACGACGGAAATATAATGAACACCGTATTCCTGGGAATCTTGAATTCCAAGTCAGTGGTTCCAGCGGCTTGTTCCATATGAAGAGGGCTCATCTTTTTAATAATAATAATAATAATAATAATAATAAATAATAACATGACAAAGACGTAAATGGTGATTATATGAATAAGGAAAGCAGAAGTATTTGTTGCATATTAAGTATTCTCTCTCTCTCTCTCTCTCTCTCTCTCTCTCTCTCTCTCTCTCTCTCTCTGCCATTAACCCAGTTATAGATACTTCCTCTGTTCAGTCAGTTTAGTTCACATAGTCACTTTATCTTTATAATAGGAAAACACCAGATAACAAACGCTTTCATATTGTGGAAAATCAAATCCTATTTTGAACGAAATTTTTACAAGTTCTTAGATCTGACGTTTAACACTGGATTATGTCTATATTTGCCTAAACCGAAACAAATTAAGCTAGAGTAGGGTTTTATTAAAATAGCGGCCCCTTACATGCAAAAAATGTTAACTTAATATAATGTCAATAAGAAGTTTACAATCTGAAGTGAAGATGATTTTCACCTACACCGAAAATGCCTTCGTCCAGCTGAACGCCACGTAGAGCCAGGAATATCAACAAAAGAGTAAGAATTGGCTTCTTATCACTGAGAATTATACAAAGATTATAAGGTTAATTAAAAGTATAAGAGGGTAACCAGTATTATTTAATAGTTTTAGCATGTTGAATAACACATGAAGTGGAACATTTAGGTTTTTCTCTTCGTCTAAACCCTGGTAAGTTGGCCATTCTGACTGCAATGCGTCCAAGGAATGTAACCAATACCAACAAAAAAGTTAGACTTTCGTGTTGTCACTGAGTTGTATACAACGATTTTCCGGGCAGTTTAGAAGTTTCTGGGACAAAGTCCACTAATCTATTATTTCCAGCTTATTAAATAACACTAAAGCGGTTCATTGGCGGCTAATTCCTGCTTGTAAATCTAGTAGGTTGGCAATTCCGACTACACCGTCACCAAGGAGGGAAAGCAACCTGGTCCGTCTGACGTTTGACGTTGACCGAATGTTTACTAAAAGCAGAGAATGCTATTAAAATCCAGCTCATTGGGATACTCAATCGAAAAAGGCCAATGAATGAACAAATGAGAACATTTAACTAAAAGGTACATCAGGCAGGACATACCACTATTTACGAGGATTAACCTAAAGAACGCACCACGCAAGGCTGCACTATGTTAACATCTCATTAGCTCGTCGTGATAGCAGCGTCTTCCAAAGAGATTTAGTCTGTGCATAGCAGGATAAGGTCTGCTGTGGTAAGCGGATGCATATTTACTATCACATTATGATGATATGAAAGGCATAAATTTCGTAGCCCTGAAATTTACTCTTGGCCTTTTAAACAGATAAAAATGATGATAGCTCTTATACTATGAATGAAAACATAAATGTCGATTTTGAATGAAAATCGTTTTTTAGCGCTTTCATTTTTCCGATTCAGCGCTGAATAAGTTGTACTTCAAGGAATTCTGTTACACGATCTGTCGGTATCAGGACAGACTTCAACATATCGGAATAATATAGATAAGCAGACATTGTGACAAGGGTATTGGTACTTAAACCAAAATATCCTTCCGAGCCCCGTAAAAAATTATATCTCAGCAACCTAAATCTTCATGACAACGTATAAAATGAAAGTGGTCCTTTGGTTTATATTAAGAAAAATGCCTCGTAGACCACACTCAGTAAATGACCTATGTTAGTTATTATAAATATGAATTTATTTTCATTATCTCGGCAAAATCTATTGAGTAAACACCGTTGTAGAAAACCGTTCAAGTTCTGAGGATATTCGTCTGACACAGGCATCCCTTATTCAGTCAAGAGGGCAAAACTTATGACCTTTTTCCATCCATTTTTCTATGAATGAAAATCTCGACTTTCGATCGATCGCCCACAGCACGAATTCCCAGTCTCTACAGCTCATCGACCTCTGACGAAGTTTCAGATAATACATCGACACCAAAAACATTTAAGTGAAAAAAGATATTACGAAAAAGGAAAAGTCATACCGACATATTTTTAGAAAATGAATAGTATGAGGAACTTTGGAAGTAGTGTATTAGTAGTTGTAAAATGCTTAAAAGGGAATCAGACCTAAAAAAAGGACGAAATCTTTAACATTCCAGATAAAATCTACCTTTTTCTGAACTTGTAATCGATAATGTGAGGGTGCGCCAGATGGCCTTAGCAAGGGCTTAGCCAGCGTTTCTTAACCTGGGGTGCTAGCACCCCCAGGGGGTGCTGAAATCAAATTCAGGGGGTGCTGGGGAAGGTCACATATGTGGCGGTAAAATATCAGTGTTTCTGTAGTGAAGGAACACGTACGTTTGAACAAATGTATTTTTAACGCATTTTTTAAATCCACGACATGAGGGTGGCTCTGGCTAACACGATGCCACGATATGACAAACTAGTCGCACAAAAGCAACATCAAAAATCGCATTGATGAGTATTTTTATTGAGTTTGTCCATCATCTTTCCTTTATTTTCTCATTGTTTTTGCCAATGCTATTGCCATAATTACTGTTTTTGTTTTGGAGAATGAACCAAATATACGATCAAGATGTACTGCACTTGTCTTTACTGTATCCTTGTAGTAACTAGGTGTTAACCAATGGTAAGGGTGCTGGACTGCTTAGGCCTGACCTAAAGGGGTGCTGACGCTGAGGTCGAAATAAGTTTAGAAACGCTGACTGGTGTTGGTGGGAGATGGCTGAGTTTTAGTTGTAGGACGCCCTGATCTTCCGGGTTTGTTTTACCCTCTCATTCATTGTTACAATTGCATTTGCATTTCCAAAGGAAGCTTTACTTATGCATGCACAAGGCTACGTAATATTTGATACATACACTCAACGAACGTTATTTCATGTGTTGCTGTATGTTGACTTAACCTTTTTTCTTTACTCTCTGTGTGGGTAGTCAGTATTTGAGGATTTTCCTTGGGACGGCATCACTCAAATTTATGAAAATTCCTAGTTTACTTCCTCCATTAAATGTCAGTGATCTTGAATTTCCAATTCTTGAGAATTTTTTCAAGAAATTGTAAAGAAATCTCTTTTCATTTTCACGGGTATATAGTTACAAATGACAAATAAAACCTCATATTTGAAATGATTTAGTGGAAGAGAAATGGAAAACTGGTTTTGGTATAAAAACGTTTAAAATGGAAACTTTTTTAGAATTGAATGCTAGGAAAGTTTCCATATGTAGAAGTCAGTGGCCCATTCATTTCAGTATCTTTAGCATGCACTTACTTCAAGAAAACTGAATACAAAAAATAGATATAATAAAAAACGAAAATTATAGAGCTCCTAACTTGCCTTTTGAAGGAAAGTAGTAGTGGATTCAGTCAGAAGACACAACGAAGAAAGGGAAGAAAGCAAGAGACAGAAGGTCCAACCAAACATCACTGAATATCTGAGTTCCAGAGAGGAGGTTGAGGTATAGAGCCATGAATGGCATAGAGATTAACACTCACTTAACTTTTGGGCCTCCTTGTGACCCATATGCTTACAGGACACTGCTAAAGCTTGGCCCAACATTCATCCTCACGTACGTTGAGTCTTTAGGATGTTGTCCGAAGACACAATGATCTCCCTCTCTCTCTCTCTCTCTCTCTCTCTCTCTCTCTTGCTTCTGCTGTTCATTAGAGATTTTTAAACCTTTAGATGCATGCGAGAAGATCCTTTCTATATAAGAGACGCAGCTCACATTTCCACTGGAACTTGACGTTGAATGAATATTGTTTTGTGGGAAAAACTAATATTATTTCATTTAGCTGCTTATTTATTTACTCATTTATTTTTTCTATTTATTTTGGTCTATCACAGTCCTCCAATTCGACTGGGTCGTATTTATAGTGTGGGGTTGCGGGTTGCATCCTGCCTCCTTAGGAGTCCATCACTTTTCTTACTATGTGCGCCGTTTCTAGGATTACACTCTTCTGCATGAGTCCTGGAGCTGTTTCAGCCTCTAGTTTTTCTAGATTCCTTTTCAGGGATTTTGGGATCGTGCCTAGTGTTCCTATGATTATGAGTACAATTTCCACTGGCATATCCCATATCCTTCTTATTTCTATTTTCAGGTCTTGATACTTATCCAATTTTTCCCTTTCTTTCTCTTCAACTCTGGTGTCCGATGGTATTGTGACATCAATGAGTGAGACTTTCTTCTTGATTTTGTGAATCAACGTCACGTCTGGTCTATTTGCACGTATCACCCTATCTGTTCTGATACCATAGTCCCAGAGGATCTTTGCCTGATCGTTTTCTATCACTCCTTCAGGTTGGTGCTCGTACCACTTATTACTGCAAGGTAGCTGATGTTTCTTGCACAGGCTCCAGTGGAGGGATTTTGCCACTGAATCATGCTTCTTTTTATACTGGTTCTGTGCAAGTGCCGGACATTCGCTTGCTATGTGGTTTATGGTCTCATTTTTCTTATTGCACTTCCTACATATGTGAGAGATGTTATTTCCATCTATCCTTCTTTGAACATATCTGGTTCTTAGGGCCTGATCTTGTGCCGCTGTTATCATTCCTTCAGTTTCCTTCTTTAGCTCTCCCCTCTGTAGACATTGCCATGTTTCATCGCTGGCTAGTTCTTTAGTCTGTCTCATGTATTGTCCGTGCATTGGTTTGTTGTGCCATTCTTTCTGTTCTGTTTGCCATTCTCCTGTCTCTGTATATTTCTTGGTCTTCGTCTACTTTTACTAGTCCTTCTTCCCATGCACTCTTGAGTCACTAGTCTTCACTGGTTTTCAGATATTGCCCCAGTGCTCTGTTCTCGATGTTGACGCAGTCCTCTATACTTAGTAGTCCTCTCCCTCCTTTCCTTCGTGTTATGTATAGTTTGTCCGTGTTTGCTCTTGGGTGTAATGCTTTGTGTATTGTCATATGTTTCCTAGTTTTCTGGTCTATGCTGCGGAGTTCTGCCTTCGTCCATTCCACTATTCCTACGCTATATCTGATTACTGGTACTGCCCATGTGTTTATGGCTTTTATCATATTTCCGGCGTTGAGTTTTGACTTGAGTATCGCCTTGAGTCTCTGCAAATATTCTTTCCTGATCGTGTCCTTCATGTCTTGGTGTTTTATATCCCCTCCTTCTATTATTCCCAGATATTTGTATCCTTTCTCATCTTTGTGTTTGATGTTGCTCCCATCTGGTAGCTTTATCCCTTCAGTCCTTGTTACTTTGCCCTTTTGTATGTTGACTAAGGCACATTTTTCTATTCCAAACTCCACCCTGATGTCCCCCGATACAATCATCACAGTCATGATCAGAGTATCTATTTCCTTGATGCATTATTATTTTGGTTTTGTTTTATTATTATTATTAAATTATTATTATCTTTATTCTTTATTATTTTCTTATTATTATTCTCTTTATTTTTATTATCCATATTTTTGTTTTTATTATTTTTTATTTTTGTTATTTTTACTGATTCATTTTTATATTTTCTTATTTTTTGTCAGTATTGTTTTTTATTACTGTTTTAATTTTTATTTTTTATATTTTTATTTTAATGTTTTTACTTTTATTTTTTATTTATTTTTTCGTTTTATTATTATTCTATCATCGTTATTTTGTTTTAATTTTATTATTTTTATTTAAGTTTTTATTAACTTTATTTTGATTTACATTTTATTAGTATTTTCATATTTTCATTATGATTGTTTTATTATTTTCATTTTTATTTATGTTAAAAATATAATGTTTTTATTATATTTTTTATTATTATTTTTATTCTTAGCATTTTTATTTTTATGTTTATTATTTTCATTTTTATTTTTATTATTATTAGTTTATTATTTTTATTTCTATTATTAAAATTTTATTATTTTATATGTATTTTTATTATTTTCATATATATTTCTATTATATTTTTATTATCATTATTTTCATTGTCTTTTCTTTTTTATTTTATTTTTACTAGTCTCATTTTATTTTTTTTATTTTTTTTATTTTATTGTTATTATAAATATATTCTTATTATTTTTTGTTTTTACTATTTTTATTTTTGTTTACAATTTTATTTTTATTATTTGTTTGCTTGTTTTTATTTTAATTTTTACTTTATTATTTTTATCTTTATTTTTATTATTTTTATTTTCAGTATTTCTAATTTGGTTATTATTTTATTATTATTAATTACATTTTCATTATTATTATTTCCAGTCATCTTATTATTATTTTAATTTTTATTATTATAATCGTATAATTTTTCATAATAAAAATTGAAATAAAAATAATGAAAAATAAAAATAAATTAGAAGCATACTTACCTGGCACAGGGTACACCAAATAGATTGCTTCCAGTAGTAATTAGAAGCATACTTACCTGGCACAGGGTACACTAAATAGATTGCTTCTAGATGTAATTAGATGCACACTTACCTGGTAAAGGGTACACTAAATAGATTGCTTCTAGATATAATTAGAAGCATACTTACCTGGGACAGGGTACACTAAATAGATTGCTTCTAGATGTAATTAGAAGCATACTTACCTGGCACAGGGTACACTAAATAGATTGCTTCTAGTTGTAATTAGATGCACACTTACCTGGTACAGATTACACCAAATAGATTGCTTCTAGATGTAATTAGAAGCATACTTACCTGGCTCAGGGTACACCAAATTGATTGTTTCTAGATGTAATTAGAAGCATACTTACCTGGCACAGGGTACACCAAATAGATTACTTCTAGATGTAATTAGGAGCATGCTTACCTGGCACAGGGTACACCAAATAGATTGCTTCTAAAAGTAATTAGAAGCATACTTACCTGGCTCAGGTACACCAAAAAGGTTGCTGTCCTTTCCTTTGCTTCTTCCAGTATGACATATTTGGTTCCTAGTTCATCAACCTTTCTGCCATATCCTTTATGTTCCTTAGTTCCTTCTCATCATCGTCTGATATACTAAGTTACTGAAGACTCCTTCTGCAATCCAGGATTCCATCCTCTCAGTTATGGTCCTCAGGTTGCTTCTGTTTGGAAAGCTTTTACTGTTTCTGAGTCTTTATCCTCAGCTGTTATTGTCTAATGATTGGTTTGCTTTTTGTCCTGCAGGTGATGGTTAGGCATTTTGTATCTATTAGCTCTTCCTTTCTTTCTTCTTGTTGATAACTTCTCCAACTATTCCTCCTTCGTGACAACTGTCTGTTCTTTCTTAAATCTCACGGTCTCTCTTCGAGATCTTCCCTTGTCTTCCGCAATCCAGGATTCCATCCGTTCACATCTGGTCCTCAGGATTCCAGTTTGCTTTTCTCTGGAAAGCTCTTAGTGCTGTCACATCATCGTCCTCTGCTGTTATTCTTTTCTCTGAGCTTCCCTTTACCTTGGATTTCAAATCAGACGCATTCGAGCTCTGAAGGCTTCAAAGATGGATTCTAAGGATCTCGGAGCTTGCATCTCGAGTCTTTCGATCCAGTGAATCTTATAGCGTTGAGTGCACTGTTCCTTTTTCAATCCATCTCTGTATCTTGAGTCTTTCTAATACGACTCCAGGGAAAACCCCTCCCCAGACTTCAGCTGAATTCTTATTCAGGGTCGAACTTGAGCGCCCACTTCCTGTAGGCCCACTCTTGTCCTTCAAATTACCCTTTTCTGCAATTCCCAGGATATAGTAGGGGCAGCCGTGACATTGATTCTTTGCAGGGCTTTGGCGTCTGCAACCAAATCATCTCGACCATCTAATTCCTCAAGCTGGACCATAGCTCCGCTGTGTCTGCCAAGCAACAAGAGACACAATTCCAGTCTCAGCCTGTAGTCTGCTTGGTCGTCGGCCAGATCCAGTACTCTGAGGAAACATTCATAAGCTTCTTCCAGGCGTCCAAGCTTGTAGACCGTGTTTCCTTTCGCCTTGGCCTCTTCAGCCAGACCATCATTCTTAGGCTTATCATCTTTGTTCTTCTTTGGAAGCAACTGAACTCTGGGTTCCATGATATGGACCTCCTTCTGCAGACCTCGAGTCTCCTGCATCTCACGACTGGGACTTTTCACCTGATCACGATTTCTTGGGAGAACTGATATTGGTTCTCGCTGTGAGGCTCGCAATTTCTCTTCGAGTTCCGTGGCCGCCGTTTCTGCAGCTCTTCTACTTTTTCTCGCTTCTCCTCACATTCTCTCTCTTTACCTGCGAGGTGCTCGTTCAGACTTTCTATTTCCTTTCCCTTCTGGAGTAATGACTCCTCCAACTCTGCGAGCTTCTTCAGGCGTTCATTCTCCTCTGTAGCCGAGTCGCGATCTTTACCTAGCCTTTCAACGTTACGCTTTTCTTCCATCAACTGGTCCAGCAAATCTTGGTTTGTTCTTCGATTTCATTAAGGAGGAAAAGGTTCTCCTCCTGAGAATCCGTCCAGTCCTCCTTTAAGAGAGAGATCATCTCCATGGCGCAGAACAGGTCATCGTGGGCGTCCATCCTGGCAGTAGTAGCATCTTGAGCAATCTGTAGAGCCTTCTTTCTGGCCTTCAATGCACTGGAAATTCTGTGAAATATATGCATACTTTCATGCTGCCATTTGGTAGCAAATTATTTTTCAGCGATGCACGTTACAGCTTTGCAATACACATTGCAATTTTTGCATATGAAAATGATGAATGTGCCTGTATAATCAGTTTGGTTATTCTACAACTACGGTGACAAACTTTCGAAAAGAACGGGCTTTAATGATTTCATAACTGTAATTCGTATAACGTAAGACCTTAGCAAAAATCATAGGCCTAGTTTACCAGTTTAGATGATAGCGCTCATGATTTCGTTGTCAGTTGATATTGCCCTAAATGAATGACTATGTGTATAACAACGATAAAAGTGAGGAATTGTGTAATGCTGTGGTAATTAAATCCTCTTGTAAAATTAAATGGTTCAGTACATTAGCCAAGGTCCAGGATACGTTGCCAGTTTACTCTAAAAAATAAGGCATAGTTATAACACTGGTGCTTACTATTACATTTGCAGCTTCAATTCTTTATGAAAGGGATTGTAATTATGTAATTGCAATGATACAATACAGAGAGAGAGAGAGAGAGAGAGAGAGAGAGAGAGGAGGTGGAGGGAGAGATTTTCATCCTTACTTATGACATTATAATTGATGATCATCATCGTCGATGTTTACCAAAGGAGTTGCCAGAAACCTCTTATCCTCTATTGACCGCTTTCCTTCTTAAATTTTTATCATTGCATTATTTCTACGTCTGTTTAAGTTGTCTCACATTTTATTTTATTATTTCTATGTCTGTTTAAGTTGTCTCACATTTTATTTCATAATTTCTACTTTTATTTAAGTTGTCTTAAATTTCATCTCACTGAGAAAACAAAAAGGAAAATTGTAGTCTCATATCACTAGGCGATATGTAAACAAGACACCAGATTCTGTTTGTATAAAGCTATGAAACCGCCTGATCCTCCAACTCTTATCAAGAAGAAGAAGAAGAAGAACCTAACAAACCTTTATCTAAAGAAGTAAACGACAGACAACAATCGTTTCCTCTGCCACGGGATAGGACAATCCCGGTGCTTGTTCGTAAACACACACACACGAACAGTTGCCAACCCTTCCGACGTTGTCCGTTGGGTTTCGTACACTTCGTGTTCGAAGGGTGGGATGGGGGGCTTGGGGAGTAGGAAGAGGGTGGGGGGGGGGGGAACATTACGAAACACGTAGTACATAACTTATAAGTATTTATAAGTGTTGCTGTGTAGTGGGGAAAAACTGTAATAGTTGTTTTGGGTTGGTATGCTGTAAAGTGGTAAAATTAAAGCGATGATATCATTCAGTAAGAAATACTGATTTTTATTGCCAGAATCATTTTCAAAAGCCTAAAAATATCACACGAAATATAAAATAAAAAGCTTCAACAAATATTTTCATTTTCTGCACAATTATTTCGAGATATTTGTCCTCTTTTTGATGGCCACTTTTAATTTCAAAAATTATTATAAAAATCGCCTAAAATACAAAACTTACGGTAGTTTTGCCCTTGTTTTGATGACTGGTTTTTGTTTCAAATCACTTAAAGGAGATAAATTTACATTCAATATAATATTTTTGGCACATTTCCCTTATTTTTATGACTGATTTATATTTCAAAAATAATTTTTATAATCGCCTGAAAATATGCTAAAAATAGGACAAGAATTTAAAATTAAATGCAGTTTAAATAAGAATTTAATTGAATACAATGTTTTATTTATAGTTTTGCCCTTTTTTGATGACTGATTTTTATTCAAAAAATTATTTCAAAAATCGCTTAAAATAATACAGTGAATATAATATAAAAAGTTAAAAAATATCTATTTTTGCACATTATTTTTAATAGTTTTTTCTTCTTTTATTTTGGCTGTTTTTGTTTCAAAAATCATTAAAAAAAATTGCCTAAAAAAGTACAACAAATGAAAAAGAAAAGATTCTAAATATTTCTGGGCTTTTTTTGCCTCTTTTGATGAGTTAACCTTTGTTTCAGAAATCATATAAAAAATCACATAAAAGTAGGATAATAAATGTAACAATAAAAGTTTTGAAAAACATTTCAATTTTAGTAAAACCTTTTAGAGAGTTTTCCCTATTTTTGATGAAAAATTTGTATTTACAAAATCATTTAAAAACTATATTTATTTTAACTATTATTTTCAATTTATTATTTTTATATATACTTCTATTATACTTAATTTTATTGTCATTATATTCATTATTTTCATTTTATTTTTCTTTAGATTTTTATTTTTATTGTTTTTAATTTCACTTTTTTATAATTTATAATTTTAATTTTTATTATATTTTTACTAGCTCATGTTTAGTTTTTTTATCTGTATTATTTATAATTTTATTTTCATTATTATTTTATTGTCAGTTTTTTGTTTTTACTATTTGTTAATGATTTTATTTCCATCATTTTTTTTCATTATTTTTATTTTTATTATTTTTATTTAGATTTTTAGATTTTATTGATATTTTTATTATAAAAAATATGTAAAATTTTTTAATACAAATTTTATTATATTCTTATGATCTTTATTTTTATTTTATTTTTATTTTTATAACTTTTGTTTTAATTTCTATTTTTATTTTCATTTATATTATTATTATTTTTATTTTTATTGTCATTATTTTATTTTATTGTCTACTAGTAATTTTATTATTTTATCATAATGTTTATGATTATTTTTATTTTACTATTATTATTCTTTTACTATCATTTCTATTTGTTATAATTTAATTTTTATTATTATTATATTTGATTTTAAAAATTATTAGTATTACTTTATTCTTTTTATTTTTATTTTATAATATTTTATTATTATTATTTTTGTTTTGAAAAATAATAAAGATAAAATGAAAATATAAAAAAATGAAATTAATAATTTTAAAATGAATGTAGTAAAAAATAAATATGAAAATATAAAAATAAAAGAGTAGAATTAAAAATGAAATAAAAAAAAATGATAAAGTTTAGAAATAAGAAATAGGAATAAAATAAAACTGAAATTAAAATAAAATAAAAGAATAGTAAAAAATTCTATTAAAATAAAAATAATGAAATAATATTAAAAATAAAAATAAAAATAATAAAAACAAAAATAGAAAATAAAAATAGAAATATTAGAAAAAAGAATTAAATGATCAAAAATATATATAAAAAAATAATAAAATAATAACAATAAATATCAAAGTACTTAATCAACACAAAAATAATAAAAATTAAAATTAAAATGATAAAAGAAGATACAACATTAAAAAAGATAAAATAATAATAATAATAATAATAATAATAATAATAATAATAATAATAATAATAATAATAATAATAATAATAATAATAATAATAATAATAATAATAATAATAATAATAATTAAAATGAAAATAAAAAATAATAAATTCATAAAAATGAATATAAAAAAATTATAAAAATCTAAATAGGAATAATGAAAATGAAAATAAAATACTTTTATTTTTATTTTCATTGTTTTTATTTAAATTTTTATTATTCTTTATTTTCATTATTATAATTTTGATATTTTCTTTATTTTCTGTTTGATTATCATTACTTTATTCCGATAACTTTTATCTATATTATCTTATATAAATTTCTATTTTTTTTTATCTTATTTTCATTATATTATTATTATCTTATTACTTTAAATTTATATCATGTTTTATTATTTGTATTTTATTTTTATTAGTTTTTATTTTAATTGCAATTTTAATTTTTAAATTTTTTATTTTTTGCATTAACGTATTTTAATATCTATTCTTAGTTATTTTCATTAATATTTTTAATTTCTTCATTTTTTTCATTTTTAATTATTTTTTATTATTTCATTTTTCTCTACATTATTTCTATTTTTATTCTCTTACTTTATTTTTATTATTCTTATTTTATTTTTAATATTATTATTTTATTATTTTTGTTTATTATAATTCTTTATTGTTTTTTATCATTTAATTTTAATTTTAATTTAAATTTTATTCGTATTATTTTTATTTTGAAATTTTATTATTATTTTTCAATTTTATTTTTAGTTTTATTATTTTAGTTTTATTATTACCATTTATAATTAATTTTTAATTTTATTTTTTTTTTTTTTTTTTTTTTTTTTATTATTTTCTATTTTTTTATTATTTTCATTTTCATTTCCATTATATTTAAAAAAATTATAAAATAAAAATGATTAAAATAAAAAATCATAAAAATAAAAATAATAATAATAAAACAATATTCATGATTTTTAAAATAAATATAATAAAAATAGAAATAAAATTAATTAAAGTAGAAATAAAAGTAAAGGGGTAATAATAGTTAAACGAAATAGATAATAAAAATTAGGGTAAAATAATAAAAGTATCAAGAACAATAAAACAATTACAATAAAAACAAAAAATAATAATATAAATAACAATAAAATAATAAAAATAATAACAAGAATAAAAGAAAAATGAAGAAGATAAAACTGTAATCATAAAAAATGAGAATAAAAAAACAAAAATACAAATATAAGTATAATAAAATAATAATTATAAATAATATATAAAAAGCTAATTAATAAAATGGAAATAATACAATTAAACAAATACAAATAATAATAAAATGAAAAACAGAAAATAGAATAGAATAAATATGATAAAAATAAGAATAGTAATGAAGATAATAAAAATATAAAGTATAATAATAAAGATAAAAATAAACATAAAAATAAAAATAGATATAACAATAAAACAATAATAATAATATATATATAAAGATAACAAAATCATTCTATGATATAATAATAATAATAATAATAATAATAATAATAATAATAATAATAATAATAATAATAATAATAATAAAATAATAATATGTAGGAAGTGCAATACGAAAAGTGAAACCATAAACCACATAGCAAGTGAATGCCCGGCACTTGCACAGAACCAGTACAAAAAAGAGGCCTGATTCAGTAGCAAAAGCCCTCCACTGGAGCCTGTGCAAGAAACATCAGCTACCTTGCAGTAATAAGTGGTACGAGCACCAACCTGAAGGAGTGATAGAAAACGATCAGGCAAAGATCCTCTGGGACTATGGTATCAGAACGGATAGGGTGATACGTGCAAACAGACCAGACATGACGTTGATTGACAAGGTCAAGAAGAAAGTATCACTCATTGATGTCGCAATACCATGGGACACCAGAGTTGAAGAGAAAGAGAGGGAAAAATTGGATAAGTATCAAGATCCGAAAATAGAAATAAGAAGGATATGGGATATGCCAGTGGAAATCGTACCCATAATCATAGGAGCACTAGGCACGATCCCAAGATCCCTGAAAAGGAATCTAGAAAAACTAGAGGCTGAAGTAGCTCCAGGACTCATGCAGAAGAGTGTGATCCTAGAAACGGCACACATAGTAAGAAGAGTGATGGACTCCTAAGGAGGCAGGATGCAACCCGGAACCCCACACTATAAATACCACCCAGTCGAATTGGAGGACTGTGATAGAGCAAAAAAAAAAAAAAAAATAAAAAAAAAAAAATAAAAAAAAATAATAATAATAATAATAATAAAAAAAAATAATAATAATAATAATAATAATAAAATAATAATAATAATAATAATAATAATATACTTTATTAAAAGTAATGGCTACTTCAGCAGCGTTACACTTGTAGAGATTCTTCTCTATTTTGCGAATAGCGGCTTTTTCCGTGCTACTTAAACAGGCTAGTAGAGCGCCTATAGAGGTCATGGTAAAATACAGGGTCAAAATAGGTGTATATATTTGAATTTTACAGATAAACTATGATACCATAGTCATCAAAGTCATTAACGATTTTCTCTCTCTCTCTCTCTCTCTCTTTCTTAAAGCGAGCTTTCGTCTGGAGCTGCCAGACATCCTCGGGCTGGGAAGCTGAGGGTGGACTGATCTTGGTGCGGTGTCCATCATACTTATATATGCGGCTGACAGCAGGGGGTCTGCCCCATGCTTTCTCTATTGGCTGGTGGCGGTGAGTCTTGTTTCATTGGCTGCCTGAGCCAGGTCTCAAGCCACTTTCTTCGGGCCGATGGTTGCGTTGCAGCATATCCTGCAGCCGCCTGGACCTCCTAAGCGGCGCTGTAACATTGATGGGCGTTGCGCTACGCTGTGGGACGTCACGGCTACTTTGATTTCCATCGGCTGCAGGAGTACCTCGTTCGGGGGCGTTGTCATCCATAGAGTTGTCATGATCGGTGGTGTCATTGTTGGTGGCAGGTCTTCTCATACTCGTAGGGAGGAGAAATTCTTCCTGCGTCGTATTCAGATTAGGTTTTATTTGCTGGATGAGTAGCGCCTCCAGCAGGCGCAAACCGACGGGCATCAGGGGCCTTCCCGATGATCTTCGTGTTCTTTATGATGACATCTCGGGAGATGGCTCGTGATGTTTGGTGCGGGCGTGATTCTTTATAGCCCCCTCTTGGGCGTGGCACGAGAGTCTCTTCGACAGTCGCATGGTAGTCATACCTACGTAGGCGCCGCTGCATTCGCGGACTGGGCATGTATACTGGTACACTACATGCGTCTGCTTCAGGGTTCTCGTGCCTGTGGAGAGGGGTTATTTTTCATAAAAAGATCGCGCGTCCTCCGATTCTGGTAATATATGATTAGGTCGATATTCTTGGTGTCGTCAGTCGGGGATACATTATCAGAAATAATTTTCTTAATGGCGTCCTCTTCTTCACGGTAATGGGAACTCATGAAGGCTTTGTAGTACAGCTTGATATTATCCTGGGGGCGGGGCTGCGGGCTCTCACTACCGTACCATTTCTCCAGGGCTGTGCGGACTTCCTTGCTGATTAATTTATTTGAGTACCCGTTATTCACAAGTACTTGGGAGGCGCGGTCGAGTTCCTGGTGAGTGTCCTGCCAGGTGAGCAGTGGGAGAGTGCCCTCCTGACGAAGGCCCTGACGGTGGTGCTTTTGAATCTGGCGGGGCACTCGCTGTCTCCGTTGAGGCAAAGTCCTAAATTGGTTTTCTTTGTGTAGACTGAAGTACGGAGACCGTCTTCCGTCTTGCTTACAAGGACGTCGAGGAAGGGGAGCCGATCGTCGGAGCTGCGTTCGACTGTGTAGTTCAGCACACTACACTGCTGAAATGCTTGACGGAGGGCTTCTACCTCATCCTCGGCGTCGACTTGCACAAAGATGTCGTCAATATAACGTCCATATCTGCGGGGTTGCTGCATCCTGGCAAAGACCCGTTTCCTCCACGGTGCCCATATAAAAGTTAGCGAAGAGAACCCCCAGTGGGGAGCCCATCGCCACGCCGTCCTTTTGGCGGAACATCTGGCCACGGTGGGTGGAGAAAGGGGCCTTCTTCGTGCATATCTCCAGCAGCGTACGGAGCGAGGCTTCCGGTATGTTGAGGGGCGCCGTCGACTGATTCCTGTAGACACAATCAAGGATTATATCTATGGTTTCGTCGACAGGCACGTTCGTAAATAGGGACTCTACATCCAGCGAGGCGATAATCCCGGTACCAGGGGCGTCCTTGATGGCTTCTAAGAACTCTGCCGAAGACTGCAGGCTGTACCGACTCGGGACGTAAGGGGTCAAAATTTGGTTGAGGCGTTTAGACCAAGGCGTACGTAGGGTGGGGCGGGCGTCTGGCTGATGATCGGCCGAGGGGGTTTTCCTTGCTTGTGGGTTTTTACATTGCCATATAAATAACCCAGGCTGTAGTCTCCTTGTATGGGCGGGAGGTGCACAGCATTTGTTGCAGCATTCACTGCGCTGATGACTCCGTTAGCCTCCCTCTTGATGTCGTCTGTCGGGTTCCTCGTCAGGCGCTCGAACTTGCTCTCGTCAGACAAAATAGCATCCAGCTTCTCGTGATATTCGGCAGTATCAATCAAGACGAAGGCTGCTGTCTTGTCCGCGCGTCGCACCGTGATGTTCACTTTCTCCTTCAGTTCCTTCGCTGCTTTCTTCATCTCCTTGGTGAGGATCCCGCTAGAGTGCGAGCCCCTCTCTGTAAGAGCTTCAGCAAGTAGGAGGGGTTGAAGGGCGTCGGTAGTTCTCACGGTGCTCCGGGCTTCGAGTTGCTGGATGGAGTCTAGGAGCAACGGTCTCCGTACTTCAGTCTACACAAAGAAAACCAATTTAGGACTTTGCCTCAACGGAGACAGCGAGTGCCCCGCCAGATTCAAAAGCACCACCGTCAGGGCCTTCGTCAAGAGGGCCCTCTCCACTGCTCAACCTGCAGGACACTCACCAGGAACTCGACCGCGCCTCCCAAGTACTTGTGAATAACGGGTACTCAAATAAATTAATCAGCAAGGAAGTCCGCACAGCCCTGGAGAAATGGTACGGTAGTGAGAGCCCGCAGCCCCGCCCCCAGGATAATATCAAGCTGTACTACAAAGCCTTCATGAGTTCCCATTACCGTGAAGAAGAGGACGCCATTAAGAAAATTATTTCTGATAATGTATCCCCGACTGACGACACCAAGAATATCGACCTAATCATATATTACCAGAATCGGAGGACGCGCGATCTTTTTATGAAAAATAACCCCTCTCCACAGGCACGAGAACCCCTGAAGCAGACGCATGTAGTGTACCAGTATACATGCCCAGTCCGCGAATGCAGCGGCGCCTACGTAGGTATGACTACCATGCGACTGTCGAAGAGACTCTCGTGCCACGCCCAAGAGGGGGCTATAAAGAATCACGCCCGCACCAAACATCACGAGGCCATCTCCCGAGATGTCATCATAAAGAACACGAAGATCATCGGAAAGGCCCCTGATGCCCGTCGGTTGCGCCTGCTGGAGGCGCTACTCATCCAGCAAATAAAACCTAATCTGAATACGACGCAGGAAGAATTTCTCCTCCCTACGAGTATGAGAAGACCTGCCACCACAATGACACCACCGATCATGACAACTCTATGGATGACAACGCCCCCGAACGAGGTACTCCTGCAGCCGATGGAAATCAAAGTAGCCGTGACGTCCCACAGCGTAGCGCAACGCCCATCAATGTTACAGCGCCGCTTAGGAGGTCCAGGCGGCTGCAGGATATGCTGCAACGCAACCATCGGCCCGAAGAAAGTGGCTTGAGACCTGGCTCAGGCAGCCAATGAAAACAAGACTCACCGCCACCAGCCATAGGAGACAAGCATGGGGCAGACCCCTGCTGTCAGCCACAGATATAAGGAGGACGGACACCGCACCAAGATCAGTCCACCCTCAGCTTCCCAGCACCCGAGGATGTCTGGCAGCTCCAGACGAAAGCTCGCTTTAAGAAAGAGAGAGAGAGAGAGAGAGAGAGAAAATCGTTAATGACTTTGATGACTATGGTATCATAGTTTATCTGTAAAATTCAAATATATACACCTATTTTGACCCTGTATTTTACCATGACCTCTATAGGCGCTCTACTAGCCTGTTTAAGTAGCACGGAAAAAGCCGCTATTCGCAAAATAGAGAAGAATCTCTACAAGTGTAACGCTGCTGAAGTAGCCATTACTTTTAATAAAGTATGCTTGAGAGAGGGTCTGCTTCCTAAGTACAATAATAATAATAATAATAATAATGAACCAAACAAAAACTTCTTTCAGTTTTCTTCTGAAAACTGCAAGGATGTTGGAGATATGTGGATGATATTTTTGCTATTCTGCAACGTGATGAAAATGAAATAGAAACTTTTCTAGATGAACTCAATAAGTTTGATAACAATATCCAGTTCACTTTAGAGAAAAGTAACAATAATAAACTGCCCTTTTTAGACATACTCATAGAAAGAAAAGAAACAGGATATGAATTCAGCACATATAGAAAGCCCACACATACAAACTCATATATTCATTTCTTCTTTTTTCACAGTCATGATATAAAAATAGGGGTTCTAACAGGTTTATTTCTTAGGGCAATGAGAACGTGTGACCCTTGCAAGATAGAACAAGAAAAAAAAAATCGGTAAAAGCTTCGATGCATTAACATACCCGGAATAGTTCAGAAAAAGGGCAATCAACAAAGCTAGAAAATTTTTTTACAGAGCGAATGTAGAGAGTACATGGAATAAAGAAAACAAGAAAAAAGTTGCCCTCCCTTTTAAGCCTAAAATGAAACAAATCACTTCAAAAATGGAAGAAAGTAAATATAAATTTGTATATATCTTTGATAATACCGTAAAAAACAAAGTATGTAAAAATAAATTGGAAGGAGATGACAGTAATACTGATGATGTAGCGGGGGTATACATAATCAATTGCAACAATTGTGGAGACAGATATGTGGGGGAATCAGGTAGGGGAATAAGGACTAGAGTCCAAGAACATAGAAGGGCAGTACAACTTAACTCTCAGGGGAGTGCTATAGCTAGGCATTGTTGGGAAAATGACCATAGGATGGATTTCAAAAACAGTAGGCTTATATACAATAGCAACAAAATTAGTCACAGGAGGGTAGTAGAAGGTGCTCTCATCAGAGAGATTAAAGTAATAAAAGGAAACAAAGGTTTTACCTCAGAAGATCCCATAAGCCGAGCTTTGATATTAAAAGAAACTAAGATTGACCCTGCTGACCTGGAGATTAGGTTTCCTGCCCAACAGACTTTTGGTGACCACACCCTCACCTCAAGGATTAATCCCATTGACCATCAGCTCAGGATATCAGAGCGACAAGAGGGGATTGGCAACTCTCAAGGAAACCAGAACAGTCATCACATAAATGACAGCTCAACGAGAAGAAGTTCCAGAAGACTGCTGGGCCTTGACCCAGGCTAACATCCCAAACATCTCTTGAAAATGGGCCACAGATAGGGCCTGAAAGTACTCGAGTGTGGAGCAAAATTAAATGTAAATACTTAGAAGTAAACAAGTTACAAAGTGATTTTGTGGGTTTCTTTTTCAATAATAATAATAATAATAATAATAATAATAATAATAATAATAATAATAATAATAATAAATAATAATAATAATAATAATCTTCTTCCCAGCTTTAACCCATTTTGATATGGGATATAATAATAATAATAAAAATAAATGTAAAAATAATAAAAATAGGAATAAAATTGAAGAAATTATAACAATGAAAATTCAATATAAAAGTAATAGAATTAAAAATACATATTATTAAAATAAAAAATAATAACGTAATGATAATATCAAAAAATGAAAATGATAAAAATGAAAACAATTAAAATTTAGAAAACTAAAAATTATAATAAAACATTAAAATAATCATAATTATAACAATAAAAATGAAAATAATAAAGATAAAAAAAAAACAAAATAATGATAAGAGTAATTTAATTTAAAATAATAAAAATAATATATTATAAAAGAAGTTAGAATAAATCAATTAATAATAAAAAATAGTAATAATGTTAAAAATCATAATAATAGAATAAAAATATAATTTTTAAAATAATAATAATAGAATAATAATTAGAATGAAATAATAATATCAAAAATAAAAACAAAATAATACACATTAAAATAAAATAATAAGGATAATAAAAAATAAAATAATTATAATAAAATAAAATAATAAAATAAAAATAAGAATAATGAAAATAAAATGATGTAAATTAAAATGAAATAATAAACAATAAATAATTATTATATATCAAAATAGAAAATAAATAGATATAATATTAAAAAATAGATAATCAGGAAAGTAAAATTGATAATATAACAATTATAAAATGAAATTAATAATAGTAAGAATTAAAATAAAAAGAATAGACAACAACAATAAGTAATAAAAATAATAAACATAAAAGTAACAATAATAAATATATAAATAATATTAATAAAATTATAATAATAAAAATAGAAATAATTAAAATAATATAAAAATAAAAATAAAACTAATAAAAATATTAATAAAATTTCAAAATAACAATGATAAAAAAAGCACAAAATAATGAAAATGATAGAATTAAAAATAAACATTCAATAATAAAATAATATTAATAATTTACAAAATAAAAATAAAAAATAGTAATAAAATATTAATAGACAAATAAAAATAATAAAAATTAACATAAGAAAAATACAATTAATAGTAAAAACAATAGAAATGGAAATATAAATAATATAAATATAAATAAAATAATAAAAGAGGGAGAGAGAAAGAGCGAGGGAGAAAGAGAGAGTGAGGGAGAGAGAGAGGGAGTGAGGGAGAAACAGAGATTGAGGGAGGGAGAGAGAGAGGGAGAGGGAGAGAGAGAGAGAGAGAGAGAGAGAGAGAGAGAGAGAGTGAGGGAGAGAGAGACACCTTACAGACCTAACATTTTGTTCGGGTTGCCCCAGATCCCTCTAATGTCTACCAGACAGTTGCTAGTGCATCTTCCGGTATATTTTGCATCTTCCAATCTTGGATGGTCTGGGATGCAGCTTAGATATTTGTCGAGCTTATTCTTAAACATATTCCTCAGATGAGCTGGCAACGCATGGAATAGACGCTGCATTGTCGATGCTGGTGCGTGGTGAATTAATGTCCTGTGTGCTTTCCTTAGTTTTCCTGGTATAGTTTTGGGCACTATTAACCCATTAAATCCCAACTTTTTGCAAAAGAATACATATGAAGTAGAAAGAAAAAATCTATTTCTAATGGTAAGCTTACAATAAGCTGTCCTCAAATGAGGACGCTGGGATAAAGGGGTATAAAATCACGTTTACAAGCTGTCCTCAATTGAGGACAATGGGACAATGGGTGTTAGGTTTATATTTCCTAAATAAAGTATCTTCTTTGTAAGTAAAGATAAACAAATACATATTATCAATCTAATTGAGTGTTTTGAATTCTCATTTAATATTCTAGCTGAAAAAATGTAAATTTATAAGCCAAATTTACTTTTTTTTTATTGCAATACCTTATGAACTTATTTTCTTTTATGATAAGAACTGAGACATTCAATACAAAGAGTCACATTACATTTATGGCAAGAGGTCCTTAGATCTGCTGTATATGTTTTGTCCAAACACCATTGTTGACTGTTGCGTTTGTCAATAAAATGGTCTTTACCATCATACCGAACATCAATAAAACTTGTATATGAGTGTAAAGTACCATAAGGTCTTCCTACTAAGCCTTCCATGCAAGCCAACTTCAAGTGAGCTATAGAAATTGCCCTTTTGAAATCTAAAAACTCAGCTGTATGTTACCATGTCCTTGGTGCACCAATGCCTCGAATAGAAACAGAATATTTCCCTACCAACCAATCATGGTATCCTACAATACCCATGCATTTGTTATAGTTGAAAATTGCATTTGGTTGAGGAGCGCTTCCTTTTGACTTTGATGACTTCACCCAACGCTGTACCTTTGCAAGGCATTCTAGTGTCGTAATTAGTTCCAACGTTCACATTTGTTATCTAGCCATTTTACCATCAGTACTACATCTTCACTGGTGTCAAACCTGTAGTCATGTGAGCCTCTTGATTCTTTTTTTCATCCCATGAGCTTATTTCAATGTACAGTTCTTCAAACGAATTTCACAATGCTTGAAACCTAGTACTTCATAGGTAGACTAATAATTCATATTCAGTAAAATAATTATAAAAAAAGACAGTATGAGATTTTGGATCAGCTAACAGTATCAAGTATTTTCAAAACAACCTTTGAACCCAGTGCTAAAGCATCATTCTGTTCTTGTTGGGGAGTCTTACCTCGGTAAAGATCAAAATTAGAACAGTAACCCAAGGTCCCACAAAGCGCCAAAAGTTTATATCCAAACCTTATAGGTTTCACCTGGATAAATTGTTTCAGTTAGTTATGCCCATGATTTCATCAACACTAATGCATTCCTAAAATGCTGCATTTTGAGTCAATGATTTCTAAAGCTCCGAAATCAAGCTTCTTACTTTGAATCCTTTATCCCATTTATTATTTGATGCATCGGCATTATCACAGAAATGCACAAGCTTTAAAATTAGAAATATATATATATATATATATATATATATATATATATATATATACTATATATATATATATATATATATATATATAATATAAAACACACACACACACACACACACAAATATATATATATATATATATAGATATATATATATATATATATATATATATATATATATATACATATATATATATATATACATATATATATATCTATATATATATATATATATATATATATATATATATATATATATATATATATATATATATAAAGAGAGAGAGAGAGTTCTCCACAAGTTTTTCAAGAAATATTTTGAATAATGACAAAATAATATTTACCATGAATGGATATTCTCTCATTGAGTGTGATCACAATAGAGATAAGAACAAATCTGAGGCAAAAATCGAGTAAATCAGTAAGTTCAGGTCCCGCATACTTTGACAGGTTTGAACATGATTTATACTACTTCATCCCAGCGTCCTCATTTGAGGACGCAATTTTCAAAGTCTATTATGAACAACTTCATTTGCTTTATAATACACAATTTTTACTTAGAATGGTTGAGTAATTCATTAATTTGCTATACTTTATGAAATTTATTTCAAATTAATTGTTATAACTTGGAAAAAGATACTTGAAATTACGATAGGATTAGAGAGAATTTTAGTGCAAGTTTGGTTGTACATAAAAGACATATAAAATTTTTAATACATATAAAAAAACTTTCATGGGGTGTAATATGTTATAATTTATGCATTCATTTATTCAAATGTAATGAATAGATAAGAGAAAAGGATAAAAAAATTTGTTGAAATGTGTGTCCTCAAATGAGGACGCTAGGATATAATGGGTTAACTTAACTCTGCTTGCTCTCTGATATTTTTAGCTCCATGATGTTTTCAGTAATTCCTTCTATCTGTTTCCATGCCTGTATTATCATGTAGCGTTCTCTTCTCCCTTCTAGACTATATAATTGTAGTCTTTCCCAGTAGTCAAGATCCTTAACTTCTTCTATTATAGCTGTAAAGGATCTTTGTTCTCTTTATTTTTTTGCAATATCCTTTTGGTAGTGTGGGTACCATATCATATTTGCAATATTCAAGTATACTACTAACATACGTTTTATAAAGCATAATCATGCGTTCAGCTTTTCTTGTTTTGAAGTGCCGTAACAACATTCCCATTTTTGCTTTGCATTTTGCCAATAGATCATTGCATAACATGTTCCTATTCAACATCACACCAAGGTCTTTAACTGCTTCCTAATTTGTGATTGTCTCATTATTAGGTCCTTTAAATGCATATAGCTTTCCTTCTCTGTCTCCACAATTTATTCATTCAAATTTATCAGAGTTAAATACCATCCTATTTACCTCTGCCCATTCATATACTTTGTTAAGGTCTCTTTGTAGCACGTTCCTATCTTCATCACAAGTAATTTCTCTACTTATTCTTGTGTCATCGACGAAACTACTCACTACCGAGTCCTTAACATTTCTGTCTATGTCTGCAATCATAATAACAAACAGCAATGCAGTTAACAACGTACCTTGTGGCACACTGGATATTACCTTAGCTTCATCCGATTTCTCATCGTTTGCAATAATTATGATTTCTGTTGTGTAAAAATTCTTTTATCCATCTTCCTACTTTGTCCACTATATTATGTTTTCTAATTTTCTTCGCTAATATATTATGGTCTACCTTGTCAAAAGCTTTTGCAAAGTCTACATAAACCACATCTGTTTCATTTCCGTTTTTCATATTTTTGTATATGTTCTCACGGTGGACTAACAGTTGGGTTTGTGTTCTTTTTCCTGGTACAAAACCATGTTGTCCTATACTAAACAAATTATTTTTTATTAAATGTTTCATAATATTTTTCTTCATTACCCTTTCATACATTTTCATATGTGATGTTAGACTCACAGGCCTATAATTACTTGCCTCTAGTCTTGATCCACTTTTGAAAGTAAGGGTAATGTATGCTAATTTATGCTCATCATAAATCTTGCCTGTATCTACACTTTGCCTTAATAATATTGCAAGCGGCTTTGCGAGAGAGAGAGAGAGAGAGAGAGAGAGAGAGAGAGAGAGAGAGAGAGAGAGAGAGAGAGAGACGTGGGTTTCAGTGATACTGTAAAGACGAGATTTTATATTTCTCTGTATAATTTGCCATTTCTAACTTATATAATTTTGTGTAAAATTCCCTGGCCTTTCCGCCAATGTAAATATCATGTATGTGCACAGACTACGTCTGCATATATATGTATATGTCTATATATCCAGTGCCTTTTATATACATGATAATAAATGCAGACGTAGTCTGTGCACATACATGATATTTACATGTATATGTATATATATATATATATATATATATATATATATATATATATATATATTATATAAACATACTATAGTGAAAACAAGTAAGGTCAATAACCTGAGTGACAAACGGCGACGCGACGTGACAATCGTTCAACTTCGAGTGTTAGTGCGAAACAGCGAATTCCTTAAATCGCTTGTATAGGACAATTTTCGTAAACATACCCGATCACACCAGAGAGATCGCGGACGCGCAAATGATCTGAATAAGCGGAATGTACAAGCGTCTGTTCAAGGGTGAAGGATGCGTGTGAAATGGAAAACGCACATACTACACCGGAGGAGACGTGCATGTGTATGTTCGTGTGTCTATTTGCATGTGTACGTTCTTACGTCTGTTAGGAGTCGAGGAGCGAGATAAAATCTCTGGTATGGTAATTAATGGGGGAAGTATAAGTCAGAAGTTAAGTGTGAAACCAGGCCATAGGAGGTGCTTGGAGAACCACAGAGATAAGGTACAGTGAAGGAAAGACTTTGAAACTTTTACGTGTTCCATTGATTTTAGAAACTGTGAACGGGGAAGTGCAGAGAATATTGAAAGATTTATAAGACGTTTTATCCATTGCACTCATGACGTATTTCAGTGTTTGATAATTATGGTTCTTTCTTTCAGATGGATTCGATTGTTGCTACCTAATAATGAATTCTCTAGACTTTTATCTGACGATTATTGATAAAGACTCAGAGTCGTTTGACAATGGGGGTATGGCTATGCAAGGTGGTAATGGTGCCTTAATGATTTTGGAATTCTTTTATTCATTTCAGTAGGATTACATAGAAGAGTAATGGTGTTTTAATTTTCTTTTTGGGATTTCTTTAATTCACTTCATTTCATTTTTCATGTTAGTTATTTTGGGAAAAAAGATTATATTATCGTATAGCGAGAGTTTGAATTCGCCTAAGATTCATGATTGACTTTCAGCTAGCTGCAGGGAAGGCAGGCAATGGGAATGAACAAAGGTAGGTCTCGCGATCAGTTAGGAGTTCTCTCCTTTTAGTTACATGGGGTCATTTGATCCCATACCATATGTATATGTAAAGAAACACAAATTGTCGATCTCTGCGCACTCACCTCTGTCGAACCTGGGTCAGGTACTACATATCCGTCCGCACCTGTTAATGAATACCCCGCTCTCGGGCAAGAAAGCCTCTTACGGGCTGCTCTAGGAGCAAGAGCCTGTGCTGGCATAAGGCCAGCTAAATCTAAAACAAGCAATAATAATAATAATAACACTAATCATTTTTATTTTCAGCTCAAAGCTGTATACATGGGATATACAAAGGATAGACAATAACATGCAGTCTAGATACATAACATAGTATGATAAAAAAAAAAAGAAAACCAAAGATTAATCGGCGATGTCCATATTTGCTGAGGTAGCATAAAAGAAGGTAGTCAAAATAATGGTCATACCCGTATTAAGATTGAGAATAGTTAAAAATAGAATATAAAACTATATTGATTATAATCACAGTAATAATGAAAAATGGAAACTACCAGTAATGACAATAATCATAGCAACACAATAATAGTGACAGATTCTGCAGATGACATTTTGTAAAAACAGAGATCAAGTCATTTAGGGAACAAACGCTTCATTTTCCCATCTTCCCCACAATTTAGATCATCTTGCCTCACTTCTTAGGATGCTTTGTACGAGCGAATTGCTGCTGTTTCTCACTCGGGTGATCAGACTGGACATTGTTCGCCTTACAATGATTTTGAAACTGTCCAGGTGGTTTTCTATTTTTTCTGTGAACATCTGTGTGGCGGAGTGGTAGCAAGGAGAGTTTGTGAGGCGTCTCAAAATGTCATTATGAACAACAGTGATATGTCTCATGGTCTCCCTAGTGTAGTTCGTCCACAGGGAACACCCATAGATACTGTAGCAATACGAGCAGAAGAGCAGCAGTTTCAAGTCTTGGTGACAGAAGGCAAATTGACTTTCAATCATGTTGCCAGTTGAACATAGTTTACGACGCCTCTGTTCTATATCTGCTGTATCTTTTAGGTCGTCCGTGATAATGTGACCCAAATACGGAAATTCGTGCACGAATTCCAGCCTATGATTTCCAAGGAAAATTTGTGGTTAGCAATTTGCTTAAGCGATCTCGGGAGCAACGACATGCATTGGTCTTGGTTTCGTTGTAGATTATATCAAATTCCTCTGCATATTGGCGACAAGTGTCGATGAGTCGTTGGAGACTGCATTGATGGGGAAATCAGAACCATATCGTCGGCGTAACAGAAGTTGTTTATAGTTGTTTCATTGACAGTGCATCCAATTGGGAGTGAGTTCAGTTTGACATTCAAGGCCTTTGTGTACGTATTAAACAGGTGTGGAGAGAGAATGCCCCCTTGCCAAAGCCCGGTTAGGGAGCCGAAGGTGTGCGACAATACATTACCCCAATTGACACAGAATTGCTGTGTGGAGAACCAGCAATATAAAATGCCAATTAGATATAGGGGCGTGCCCCTTTTATGCAGCTTCAGTCAAATACTTTTCTCACGTCAACAAAACATAGGAAAACAGGAGAGGCTGATGATAGGTAGTAGTTCAGCAATTCTTTCATTATGTAGATGCAGGTGTCAGTTGAGTGGTTTGCTTTAAATCCGAACGGGTTGTCAGTGGTGTGTAGAAAGAAGAGAATTCTCACTAGAAAAACCGACTCGAGTATCTTCGACGCGATCGTTGTGATTGCAATCGGCCGGTAATTGTCAGGGTCAGCTGCATCCCTTAGCTTGTTTTTGATTAATGGTATCAAGTGAACTAAGAGTAGGGAGTCTGGAAGAAACCGGTGAATTAAGGACGCATTGAACAGGGCAGCTAGCAAATTGTAAATTATCGGATGGCAGAATTTGAAGGCTTCCGAGGGAAGACCATCGCAGCCTGGCGATTTATTGTTAGGCAGGCTTTTTATGGCATCGCTGATGTTACCTGACGTAATGTGATCTGCAAAATGAAATTGAATGTTGTCAGTAAGAAGGTTATCTACATCAGTTCGGGAATCTTGATCATTTATGCAATTCAGGATATTGTTGAAATGATAGCCCCACATACTTGCGATAGCCTTATCACTGGCTACTTCCCCTACTCTCTGTGACAGCTTTTTAGTTTTGGGATTTAAGGACTGGATATCTTTCCAAAGACGAGGATAATCACCGGATTGTAAGTTTCCAGACATTGCATCGGCTCTTAGTTGTTTTTCATTTAATATGCAGTGCTTAAGAGCAAGTCTGAACTGCGCTCTCACCTGTCTCATTAATAATGCAGGGTGTCCTTCCCTTGGGCTACCATTTTGCCTCCACAGTGAAAACATCTATCGTGAGTATGTATACAGATCTTTAACCAAGTCTTTCCATCTAGGTATATTACGAGAATTGCCTTGACGAAATCTATAGGCAGCCCTGCCCGAAGCAAGCATTACGGAGATTATGTTCGAATAGAATTCATTCAGATCCCTCCTGTGGTGGTTATTTCTACATTTTGTGTTAGTACAAAGTTGGCGTCTGCTGGTTGAACTACTGACCGCAACCTGGTTCCCGTGGTCGCCCTAAAGTATCTGGTTTTCTGTTGGTTTTCAAAATCCCAGTTTACGGCTGGTGGGGGGTCAGTTGGGGATTCACGGTAGGGAGGGATGGGGTAGTGAATGTCACCTGTAATGGGATGTGATCGTAGCCCGTTGCAAGATGATAGCGAATATTGCAGGTCATGATATATTCATGAAGTTGTGGAGATGTGATGCAATGGTCCAGCCAGGAGGTTGTAATTGCGTCCACTCTATTATGTACATATGAATAGGAGGAGGGAGGAAGGAGCATTACACCGCTCATATGGAGATCATGATTTTGACAGAAGCGAATGAGTTCATTATAAAATTGTTTTGTAGGACGAGAATTAAGGTCCCCGATTATGCAGATATGATCAGCAGGAGAATCGTGAATAATACTGTGTAACTCACCTGTGATCATGCTGTATTGATCAAGATTATTGTTATTTTCCCAGGGCATAAAAACATTAATTATTAGGATTTTAGAGTCCCCTATTGTCACCTGAAGCCCCAGCAATCTGTCATTCCTGTAGGTCTTCACATTTACCATGTTCCCAACGATTTGTGCCATAGGAAAGAAAGGCCCCCTTTTGGGCGACCGGCTACGATTTTATCTGTAACTTGCATCGATGAAGTCGAGAAAATTCTGAAGTCTTCATGTATTGAATCGCAGATGACAAGGTCATGTGGCCAGAGGAGCATTTCTTGCAATGCAATGATGCCTTTGAAGTTTTTGCAGAACATTGGGGGCCGGGGTTGGTCCCTGATTAGTTTATATCTTGAAACTAATTCTGGCCTTTAAGAACATTGAGGTGTTGAAATAAGCAGGTAATCTTGTAAGCCACTTTATGTTTACTTTTGCACGGGAGTTCGTGAGAGATGGGTGGGTCAGAGCCAGTGAGAAACTTGACTCTCTCCACTATGGCGTCTAGCATCACCGATGAGCGCAGATTGTGAATTGCTACGTGACATCTCTTCTCAGGTTTCAGGCGAGGTGAATCACAAATGTTGGGCTCCGGTCCAGCGGCCAAACGAGAGGTTCTTCTCTTCTTTCTGCTAGTTTGTGTCTGCCAGCCGCCAGACCCCTCATGATCACTCTCATCCACATCCACGATGGGGGGTTTAGGGGGGGGGGGGGGAGATAGGGTGGGGAGAATCACGAGGGCTGGTGATCGTCATTGGAGGCCTATCTTCCGCCAGAGGCGGAGGCACTCGGGAGGGAGAAGAAGTTGGGAGACCAACAGCCCCCTCAGAACGGTTCTTAGGTGATGGGCACTCCCGTGTTGCTGGGAAGCGATGAAAAACTGGATGCTGCATTCATAGGAGTCTGGTGGCTATCTGTGTGATTGTCTATTGATCCCTGCACTCCTTGATCGCATCCCAGATCTGTGTGAGATTATTTGATTCCACAGTTTTAAGACTGTCTAAGGATTCTTGTAGTCCTTTGATCACGTCCCAGATTCTTGAGAATTTATCATTTGTCTCCGATTTTTTCCGAGTTTTTTTCCAATTATTTCTGAGAGGGATTTTGCTGTTTGGAAGGCAGTTTCTGCCGTGTGATACACCGCAGGTAGGCTTAGGTCAGCAGGCCCCTTTGAAGGCAGATTGTAAGGGTCATCGGCGTAGATTTCCACCGAGCAGGTCCTTAGCCACTTAGTGATATATGATATTTTCTTGTGAGAGGACAGGTTTTTCGCGGATCGCTCCTTGAGAATGCTCTCTGGTATCAGATCTTTGCATTTCGTATATGCAACGTTAATTTCCTCATCGAAGAAGACATCACTGACAGACTGTATAGCGGACTCGACGTCAGAACGGTTCGATTGGTATTGTACAAAATAAAGACAGTTGTTCGCAAGTACGGACCTTGTGTGTTGGGCACAGGCAACGGTAGGTGCCAGGATCACTTGCGCAACGGTTGGGGGTTGGTCGGATGACATTTTCGCGGTAAAGGGAGCGCCAAACACTAGCAAGTACACTGCATTCATTTACCCATTTCCCAGGACCAATAGGCCTCGAGGAGCTGTGAGTTGAAAGTTTTCTAAGGCACTGATTGGAGCAGAAAGAATATTAGTATATCTGCAATTGCACAACACTCTCCGGTTTACACGCCGGGTACTACGTCGACACACTATTAGGACATTGCTTACTATAAGAGGTATAATCAATAAGGACGAAAAACACTTCTTTTCTGTAAAGAAACTGGAGAGAGAACTCCAACACGTCCGCCCCACTAGTTATATGTCTACTCTCATGTCTTCACAATACAATCGTTGTATATGCTCTCAAATTAATCATTTAATGTTGAGAGAGAGAGAGAGAGAGAGAGAGAGAGAGAGAGAGAGAGAGAGAGAGAGAGAGAGAGAGAGAGAGAGAGAAGACGTGGGTTTCAGTGATATAATTATTGTATATTCTCTCAATCCTTTAATATTGAGAGAGAGAGAGAGAGAGAGACGTGGGTTTTAGTGATATAATTATTGTATATTCTCTCAATCCTTTGATGTTGAGAGTGAGAGAGTGCAACTTTTTCTAGTTATCCAAGTATCCTAAAATACCATTTTCTATAAAGACAAATTTTCTACATGAATAGAAAACGTACATAATAGTTACATGGATAACTATAGTAATCTCGTCTGCCATGCGCCTTAATATCATAAATCAAATAAAATCACTGTGAAAAGATATTTATATCATATACGACGAAAGGCATTGCTAGTAATACAAACTAGATTTCTGATTGCTATAAATACTAAATAAAGGGTGTTATGGGCTTGGAATACCAAATTTAAGATAGTTTTTATCATAATGTTTTATCAAAAGTCTTTGGATGAAGTGTGGTCGTTTGAAGACGAAACTATTATATATTGTTTTATGGAGACCACGAATATGTCCTGTGTTATATATATATATATATATATATATATATATATATATATATATATATATATATATATATATATAATCTTCATAACACGAAGATGAGATATGTCAATATCGTCCACAGGAGAAAAGAGAATAAAAGACTCTAGTAGCTCGATAATTTCGCCTTCCACCAGGCCTCTTCAAGACCTTTATTTTAACTAAACAGAATGAGCATTACAAGAATTCATAAACACTTTCCCACTGGGAAAAAAATAAAATATCATAATTGTCAAAATAAAAATTAGGTTGTTTAAATCATAAACAAATTG
>NC_087220.1:0-55000 GCF_015104395.2 Macrobrachium nipponense
ATAGTAAGAAAAGTGGTGGACTCCTAAGGAGGCAGGATGCAACCCGGAACCCCACACTATAATACCAACCCAGTCGAATTGGAGGACTATGATAGCAACACCCACCCCCCAAATAATAAATAATAATAATAATAATAATAATAATAATAATAATAATAATAATAATAATAATAATAATAATAAAAATAATAATAGCAAACAACAATAAGTGAGAAAACAAAAGCCATCCCCTTGTAACGAGCTGAAATTTGATACATTGAAAGCAGAGATATTACAGTAAACTTAAAACTCTCTCTCTCTCTCTCTCTCTCTCTCTCTCTCTCTCTCTCTCTCTCGTTAGCTCCTAATTTTTGACAGAAGTGAAGGGCAGCAGCATACATAAAAGAAAAGTTCACCTTCCCCTGTTGCATCAAGACCTTCTCTTCATAAAACCTCTAATATCATTGAACATGAAACACCAATTTAGCGGAAAATGATGCTGGGATGCTGGTGACTTTTTCCTTTGTCTAATGAGTTGCTAACTAAAGAAGTAATTTACTTATCGTTCAACATTTGTTTAAAGCATCGTTACCACATAGTTTGTATTTCATATAAAATCGTTTTGTTTATTGCTTTATTTACTTTTTCTTCTTTTTCTCCCTCTTCATCTTTTTGCTCCAAGGTTGACGGAATTGACGAAGACTGAAAAGATTGGAGAGAGACAGTTCGAGGCAGCTCAAAGAGACTTAGGAAATGCACATGTGAGAAGAGCTTCTTCATTCGTCTTCTTACCATCTATCTATCTATCTATCTATCTATCTATCTATCTATCTATCTATCTATGCCGACGCGCAAGCGCAACATTGAGTTTGTATGTGGGTGTTTGTGCATGTGTGTTTATAATATAAACAAATTTTGCACAATGGCTGAAACGTATAATTTTTTTAAACAGGAAAAATACGCTATTGGTTGCATGCGATTTATTTTGTAAAACGCAAAATATCTATGATTTTCTTAAATTATAAAAAAACAAAGCTGTTAATCATCTATGCATGGGTTGTAAACACAATTTTAAATGTTGATTAATGAGTAAACGTGGTCAAAATCCTTTACCACTAATTTTCATAACCAATTTTTGTATCTTTTTTGTGAATTATTTTAAATTTCACGACTCCAAAAGAGACATCGATCTGACAAACATCTCTACAACATTCCCGTAACTCTTTTGATGTCCTCCCACAAGGAACTGAGATGGAAGTTAGGTCACACTGGCATGACTGAGCCATAAATAACCTGACGTCGAATATGATGTACTACGCTGTGGCTACAGTTACGGCAGCCATACTGTGACTTTCCAACAGTTTTCTATGCGGATGCGTGTGTGTTTTCTGGGACCCGTCCCTTGTCCACATGGGGCTGCTCGGCCAATCACAGCCCGGGAAAAGTGACGTAGAATGAATGACGTCATCTCCCTTTCTGCCAATCATCGGATGAGGAGGACGGATGATGTTGAAAAAGTTTCGTGTATTTCGCAAAGCCCCTTTGGCTGTGTTCAAGACTATCATTCACTCACTCCCCTGCAATATCAATTGTTAAAGGGAATAAAATCGAATACTTTACAGACGAAGGAATTTTCATTTGGCGGTATAACATTACGGTCTGCACTTAAATAGATTTTTTTTGTATGTATGCGGGAAGCTAATCTCTCGCTGTCTCACGGAAGTCACACAGTATTATGTTGAACGTTCTATGCCGCCTCTCACCTAAGCCTGCCCTATTATTAAGTCTATTTTCAACCATCCGCGGCCGTCATTGTCTTCATGTAGTAGTACTATGTCACTGCTCCCCTGATTTGCCTCGGCATGCAGGCTGGAAAACCGTCATGCATGGAACGCTGTGATTAGGTGAAGATTCCTCTTTCCTCTTTTGTGAGAGAAATAATGAAATTTCATTTCATCCCAGCTATTTCACCTTTATCATTTGGTCTGCCATTGCCTGGAATACTACTGCTCTGATGTCTGGATAAGGTACTCTACATTTAGGCCTGCTTCCCCTCTTGAAAGTTGAATTCACATCAGGCAGCTTGATTAATGATCACTTGCCTACTGACATTCGTACTCAATCTCTTGTTAATGCAAGGGAGCCAGTCTCTCTCTCTCTCTCTCTCTCTCTCTCTCTCTCTCTCATACGAATATTTCCTATTATTGCTCCTAGGAGTTTTCACACTGTATTCCTGCCCCCTTAAAATGTCCAAAGAACATTTGCCAAGCAATGTAATCGCACAATGCATCTGTGAATATGGCCAACTTCCATATTAAATGGCGCAGTGAATGATTCTTTCAAATTGTCTCCAGTTGTAGAATTCTCATCCTTCTTGACATATTCCTCTTCTGGAAGCAAGTTTGCTGTCACTTGAATCAATCAATATTGTTTTTTCTAGTTTTATGAGAATTTCTATCTTATTTAACTATCAAGTTCAGTTTTATGTCTGTGAGCCTGATGTGGGTCGTCTGGCCCACCTCACGCTTTTCAGTAAAACAAGAGCAACATGACTTCCTGATGCTGCTTAATTGATACACTCTATTACATACAGGCAACGTAAATGTAGCTTGTAATGCTACTACTGAGTTGGTATACTGAAACAAATTAACACAAAAGGAAGGAGGGAGGGGACTACTAAGCATAGAGGACTGCGTCAACATCGAGAACAGAGCACTGGGGCAATATATGAAGACCAGTGAAGACGAGTGGCTCAAGAGTGCATGGGAAGAAGGACAGATAAAAGTAGATGAAGAACCAGAAATATACAGAGACAGGAGAAAGACAAGCAGAACAGAGGACTGGCATAACAAACCAATGCACGGACAATACATGAGACAGACTAAAGAACTAGCCAGCGATGACACGTGGCAATGGCTACTGAGGGGAGAGCTCAAGAAGGAAACTGAAGGAATGATAACAGCGGCACAAGATCAGGCCCTGAGAACCATATATGTCCAAAGAACAATAGATGGAAATAACATCTTTCCCATATGTAGGAAGTGCAATACGAAAAATGAAACCATAAACCACATAGCAAGTGAATGTCCGGCACTTGCACAGAACCAGTACAAAAAGAGGCATGATTCAGTGGCAAAAGCCCTCCACTGGAGCCTGTGCAAGAAACACCAGCTACCTTGCAGTAATAAGTGGTTCACCAACCTGAAGGAGTGATAGAAAACGATCAGGCAAAGATCCTCTGGGACTATTGTATCAGAACAGATAGGGTGATACGTGCAAATAGACCAGACATGACGTTGATTGACAAAATCAAGACGAAAGTATCACTCATAGATATCGCAATACCATGGGACACCAGAGTTGAAGAGAAAGAAAGGGAAAAAATGGATAAGTATCAAGACCTGAAAATAGAAATAAGAAGGATATGGGATATGCCAGTGGAAATTGTACCCATAATCATAGGAACACTAGGCACGATCCCAAGATCCCTGAAAAGGAATCTGGAAAAAACTAGAAGTAGCTCCAGGACTCATGCAGAAGAGTGTGATCCTAGAAACGGCGCACATAGTAAGAAAAGTGATGGACTCCTAAGGAGGCAGGATGCAACCCGGAACCTCACACTGTAAATACCACCCAGTCGAATTGGAGGACTGTGAGTAGCAAAATAAGCTTAATAATATAATAATAGGAAAAACCGACAGAGGTGAGGTAGTAAAAAATAAGCTTTAAAAGTTAGACACACACTACTCGAAAACTGTCACTCCAAAGAACTCACGCTGGATACAGTCTTGTCATCAGAGCGCTCTACCGTCTACTGTACCATAACAATGACATCTTCGATGGCGCTTATACAATTTACTGAAACAAAACGAGCCTAAGGTGAAAGGTTAGGGATTATATTTCTCCTACTCAGTCCTTGTTTTTGAACCTATAAAATTATTCTTTATTTGCAAAACAGGAATCATTCCTTATTGCAAGAAAATTGCAATATATCGCAACTTCCATGCACGGGAGAACATTAGACTTGCATTTTATCCATAACGGATTGTTAGTGGGTTTCCAGACAACTTTATAATAAAGTTGCTAATTTGAATATTTATTCCTTGCAATATTGCCTGTTGCAAGGATATTGAAATATATTACAAACTTCCATGTTCATTCGTCATTAGAAGACACTATTCTTTATGCAGTTTAGAGGTAAAGTCGTTGTGGCCACTAAAATTTTGCCAAAGGCTACAGCAGCCTTGATATTTTGATGAATTTTGCCGGACGTGCAACATTGCAATAATGCAAGAAAGGTGCAATATAGTGTCATTTCGACTGCACTTTCGGCATAACAGACCAATCGCTTTCAATTGCTTCAGTTTGAAGCAAAAGCTGGTCCGATCCCAGAAACACCATAATCATCTTACCATTTTGTATGGTACGGGATTGTTTACAACCTTCCCGTATTGCAAGGATATTGCACTATACAATATATTGTGATATCGAATGTATATGTGTCATTAAGGACCCAGTGCACGGCCGTTTATTCAGTTCAAAGTCTCAAAACTTGGCTTTGAACTCCCAAAATCCAATAGCCTAAATTTTTATGCAATTTCAAGTAAACTTTGTTAATTCCTTATATACAAAGTAAGAGGCTTTGGACTTCTTATTTTCAGGGATCCTAATTTTTCTTTCAACATTGCTTAATTGCAAGTATATTTTAATAAAATCACATTGTGCATGCATACATACTTTTTAAGGTCCAGTTGACCTCAGTTCTCCAATTGCAAAGCAAAGCAGGTTTACTCCCAGAAGAAAAACCCTGGAACCATCCCAGCTTTGTTGACGAATTTTTCCTTGATTTCAACATTGTCGTATTGCAAACAAATGACAATTTATTGCATTTTCCCATTCATTATCAGAATTCAGGTAAACATTTTACCTGTTAGAAGGAAAGACTATTTTTGCTCATTGTACTGTTTCAGAGGTTACGATAACCTTGCTACTTTTGACGAATTTTGCGTTGCTTGCAACATTACCGTATTGCCCCTGTTACTAACATCTTGGATACTGCACCTCCATCTGCAACACTGCAATTGGCGCAGATATTTATTACCTTTTATAATGGCCTTCTACAATAGTAATTCTGAAATAAAATGATTGCATGACCTGTTCATGACTATTTTTTTATTTAATGATTCGAGTGTAAATATAGTCTTTGTCCAATATGTCTTGACTTAATTTCATATAAATGAAAATACGGTAATGGTCATGTGATTATAGCAAGTAATCATTTGTTCAGAGGTTAAATTACGACTCAGTTTGATTTCAGTTTCAGCCTCCTGAATAAACTAGCGATAATTGGGAATTCTCCTCTAATTATGTTATGAAAGATTATCAAAATCATCAATTAATGAAACCTTCCTTTAATTATGTCTTCAATTCGACGTCTACTCTAAGGCGGCCACGTGGTCACCAGGAAGACCTTTCTCCGCAGACCAATTCAGAGGATTTTCGACTATAAGCAAATCGTCATCGCCATCTATTGACCACCTAAGAACTTCAGCGACAGTGGACAACTGCATTTTCGAAGATGGGTGAGGAAACTATACTCTGTTTTTTTTTTTTTCCATCTGTCCATCCGCCTGTGTTGTTTTCGCATGGTAACACTGAGTCTCAGGCTTTAAAAAGTTACGGTATGTATACGTTTTAGGTAAATAAAAGGATATCTGGGTGTACAATTTGCAACTGAAAAGTGTTTTAATAATTTACTGAATGCGAATTACTTCGTTAATATTCGAAATATGATATTATTCAATGCCCGGGACGCAGTGTTACCATGCGCAAACACCACAGGCGGATGGACAGATGGAAGAAAACAGAGTATAGTCAGATTATTCTTAAATCCCATCTTTTCCCCATAATTTAAATTGATGAGTATACTGGGATATCTAAATGCAACGTCAATTGGAAATTAGTATTTCATGGAAAGGAAAAATTACTCACAAATCGAGGTAAGGGAATACGATAAAAATAAACTTACCTACAGTCCTCCCCCATAGTCAAAATGCCACCGCCCGTCATAGACGATATGAGGATCCAGCCATACCAACAAACTGAAATGAAACATCGTATTTTGGACAAGAATACTGAGCAAAATAGCATCGAATCAAAAGTGATATAATTAAATTCGGGTGTCTGAACTTCTGGAGACAAAGTGCAATAGCTAACTTTCCTTAATTCATCTGCTTTAAAAGCTAAATATAGTTTGCCAGATCCGAAAACCCAGGCATAGGAACAATAAGAAATGCGATATCGTATTTTGGACAAGAACACTGCAGTGCTGAGCATGAAATAATCGAATCAAAAGTGAATTACTTTAATTTGGGTTTCTAAACTTACTGCAGTTACGTGAAATAGGAAACTACCTTTAATTCTTCTGCCTTGAAAGTGGAATATATATTGGCAATTCGATAACCCTTCTCTCACTGCTCGTGGGCATAAGGTCTCTGACCAAATACTTGCAGGAAACAAATATATACTTTTTTAATTTTTCAGGGATAATCTTCGAAAATAAATATTCTCAATATAATTCAAGAATAAGGAACCAAAGAAAAATGTTTAAAATAAACTGATCAAATACTGATGCTTCCCCAACTCGACTGTAGAAATCGATGTGCAAAGGAATCATCATTTTACGATACCATAATTTTTAAGAAGTGTTGGGCAATGCTTAAAGAGGGAAGGTCTATTGTGGTAATATGAATAGGAGTTGTCACTGAACCGGTGATGTATAGTACATAATGACTGAAACATTTCAGAACAATCATTTTTTTCTTTTTTTTCAGGAAAATTGTCTCAATACATACATACATACATACATACATACATATACATACTACATACATATATATATATATATATATATATATATATATATATATATATATATATATATATAAAACATTTTCTAACTTGAAAATAACTATTACTTAGCACCAATTGAATTCTGAAAGAGTTGACAGATAATATTGAAAGCAAAGTTTATTTTATTCTTCATGATTATAGAGAAATGCCAATTAGTCATCTGACGTCATTTGAAGGATTAAAGCCAAATAGTTTTGATTGTGGCAACCTTATGCTATAAAATCAGTTATGCAATTTAATTTATAATGTGTATACATATATATATATATATATATATATATATATATGATATATATATAGATATATATATAATATATATATATATATATATATATATGTATAACAGAATCACGAAAGTTAGGAACGTGATAAATCCATAAATAAAGATAAATGCCACGAAGGAAAAATAAACGAAGGAGTCTGCGAGATCTTTCGGCTGAAAAGCCCTTTACTGAAGCAGCTACTGACAAAAATACGAGAAAAACAAAGACAATACAAGAAGGTTCGTATAAACTGACAGATAGGGATTATAAAAGGATTAGTGCCTAGAATCCGACACACCTGGAAGATAAGAAACCTTCCCAAACAAGCATAAACAAAGGGTGCAATTAAAGGTTTAAGACAATCATCTCAGATACATCTCCAGACAATTAAAGGATTATAGGTGGACAGCTATACGGAACCTGGTGGTAGAACAAAAGCCATATTCACAAAAAATGAACAGACATACATTACAATAAAATTTTTTTTTTTTTTTTTTTTTTTTATAATAACTCTAAGGCAATTGATTTTTATTTAAGTCAGTAATTATATATTTGAGGTCATTCTTAAACATGTTACAGATACAAGGGTCTAAATGAAAAAGGGCCACGACTAACATTGAAATTACAATGAAAAGTAAGTGTATTAAAGCAGATTCTAAAAGATTTCGTGATAAGACATCTCTTGACCGTGCAATTACTGACTGTCAATCCAATTAATTCGGTGGTTGTTTTCACTTAAATGAATAAATAATGCATTAGATTTTTGCCCAGTTTTTACAGAGTATTTATGCTGGCTTAGCCTTACTTCTAAGCCCTTGCTCGACTGTCCGAGGTAGAATGAGGGACAATCCATACATGGAATTTTATATATTATGTTGTTGCTTTCTCTGGGGCCATTTTTTATTAACATTCTTTTTAGTGTGTTATTTATAGGAAGAAACAAGGTTGACATTAAAAGCTTTTAACAATGGTTTAATGGTTTCAAGTCCGTTAAAATAAGGCAAACTGAGAATGTTCTTAGAATTTTCTTTCTGTGTGTTGTTTTCAGTATAAAACTTTTTGTGGGCTTTATTATAACAAATGTCTAATATATGTGAAGGATAGCATAAATCTTTCCCTATTTTTCTTATGTATTCAATTTCTTGATCCAAATATTGTGGACTGACAATTCGCAATGCTCGTAAACATAGAGGAAAAAATTGATATTTTTATATTAAGATGGTGGCCTGAGAAGAAATGACATAAGTTAAGTTGTTAGTCGGTTTTCCTATAAATACTGAATTTACATTGAAATGGTTCTCTATGTATCAAAACGTCTAAGAAAGGGAGGCAATGCTTTTCTCTAATTCTAGAGTAAACTTAATCGATGGTACCTGGTTATTTAATTTAGAGAGTAAATCATTTACATCAATACCGACAGGAAGAACAGCTAAACAATCATCAACGTAACGATACCACTTTACAGGAATATGAATGATATTAGGTAAGTAGCGTTTTTCGAAGAATTCCATATACAGGTTTGAGAGCAATGGTGATAAAGGATTTCCCATTGCCATGCCAAAAATTTGTTGATAAAATTCACCATTGAATATAACTTACAATCACAAATGCACAAACTCGTGAGTGAAATAATGTGACTTATAGGTAGAGGTAAGTTCATGCTGAGTTAGTTCATTGCTAAGATATTCTAAAATAGAGTCTATAGGGAATTGAATACATAAGAAAAATAGGGAAAGATTTATGCTATCCTTCACATATATTAGACATTTGTTATAATAAAGCCCACAAAAAGTTTTTATACTGAAAACAACACACAGAAAGAAAATTCTAAGAACATTCTCAGTTTGCCTTATTTTAACGGATTTGAAACCATTAAACCATTGTTAAAAGCTTTTAATGTCAACCTTGTTTCTTCCTATAATAACACACTAAAAAGAATGTTAATAAAAAATGGCCCCAGAGAAAGCAACAACATAATATATAAAATTCCATGTATGGATTGTCCCTCATTCTACCTCGGACAGTCGAGCAAGGGCTTAGAAGTAAGGCTAAGCCAGCATAAATACTCTGTAAAAACTGGGCAAAAATCTAATGCATTATTTATTCATTTAAGTGAAAACAACCACCGAATTAATTGGATTGACAGTTCAGTAATTGCACGGTCAAGAGATGTCTTATCACGAAATCTTTTAGAATCTGCTTTAATACAACTTACTTTTCATTGTAATTTCAATGTTAGTCGTGGCCTTTTTCATTTAGACCCTTGTATCTGTAACATGTTTAAGAATGACCTCAAATATATAATTACTGACTTAAATAAAAATCAATTGCCTTAGAGTTATTAAAAAAAAAAAAAAAAAAAAAATTTATTGTAATGTATGTCTGTCATTTTTTTGTGAATATGGTTTTGTCTACCAGGTTCCGTATAGCTGTCACCTATAATCCTTTAATTGCTGGAGATTGTATCTGAAGTGATTGTCTTAAACCTTTAATTGCACCCTTTGTTTATGCTTGTTTGGGAAGGTTTTTCTTATCTTCCAGGTGTGTCGGATTCTAGGCACTAATCCTTTTATAATCCCTATCTGTCAGTTATACGAACCTTCTTGTATTGTCCTTTTCTCGTGTCAGTAGCTGCTTCAGTAAAGGGCTTTTCAGCCGAAAGATCTCGCAGACTCCTTCGTTTATTTTTCCTTCGTGGCATTTATCTTTATTTATATATATTATATATATATATTATATATATATATATGATATATATATATATGTATATATATATATATAGATATATACTATATATATATGTATGATATATATATATATATATATATATATATATATGATATATATATATATAGATCATAATATATATATATATCATATATATATATATATATATATATATATATATATATATATATATATATTATCTATATATATATATCATATATATATATATATATATCATATGTATATATCTATATATGTATATATATAGATATATATATATATATATATATATAGATATATATATATATATATATATATATATATATATCTATATATATATAGATATATATCTATATCATATATATATATATATATATATATATATATATATATATATCTATATATATATATAGATATATATAACATATATATATATATATAATATATATCCTATATATATATATATATATATATATAAAGATCATATATAGATATATATATATATATATCTATATCTATTATATATATATAGATATGGATATATATATATATATATATATATATATATATATATATATATATATATATATACATATCTATATATAATATATATATATATATATATATATATATATATATATATATATATATATATATATATATATATATATATATATATATTCGTTACGGTCAAGCCAGTAAGCTGCACTGTTTCCAGTTCGTAAGCAAGATCAATTTGGCTCACCAACAAATCCTTCGGCTATAGCTTTGCTTTCTGGCGAATCTTTGTCAGATTGCAAGATACCCTTATTGCAAAGAAATTGCCATGTATTGCAATTTCGTCATCGGCATATTAATGATCAGATCCGAAGGAAAAGTTGGTTTACTCGACTAAAAAATCCTTAGTCGATATCCTGACCATTCTTACGAATTTTGCCTGGCTTGCAACATTGTTGTATTAACTCCACGAGTTCATTCTTGCCAGGTAAGACCACGACGAGGTCATTCTTGCCCGTGAGTGACCTCGACGAGGTAAGTATCCCCCTGCGGGCCTCATAGAGTTCATTCTCTCCAGTAAGATATCAGTGAGGTAATCCTCGCACGACAGGAACTCATCGAGTTCATCCTTGGCCCGAGAAGCTTCCTTTGAAAAGACATGAAGGCTTAAATCGAAGACGACTTATCTCTCTCTCTCTCTCTCTCTGACATTTTTCTGCCAATGCAAAAGGTAAGAAGATATTCTGGTTCATTGCCTTGTTGATTATTATTATTATTATTGTTATTTTTTTTTTTGCTCTATCACAGTCCTCCAATTCTACTGGGTGGTATTTATAGTGTGGGGTTCCGGGTTGCATCCTGCCTCCTTAGGAGTCCATCACTTTTCTTACTATGTGCGCCGTTTCTAGGGTCACACTCTTCTGCATGAGTCCTGGAGCTACTTCAGCCTCTAGTTTTTCTAGATTCCTTTTCAGGGATCTTGGGATTGTGCCTAGTGCTCCTATGATTATGGGTACGATTTCCACTGGCATATCCCATATCCTTCTTATTTCTATTTTCAGATCTTGATACTTATCCATTTTTTCTCTCTCTTTCTCTTCAACTCTGGTGTCTCATGGCATTGCGACATCAATGAGTGATACTTTCTTCTTGATTTTGTCAATCAGCGTCTCGTCTGGTCTATTTGCACGTATCACCCTATCTGTTCTGATACCATAGTCCCAGAGGATCTTTGCCTGATCGTTTTCTATCACTCCCTCTGGTTGGTGTTCGTACCACTTATTACTGCAAGGTAGCTGATGTTTCTTGCATAGGCTCCAGTGGAGGGCTTTTGCCACTGAATCATGCCTCTTTTTGTACTGGTTCTGTGCAAGTGCCGGACATTCGCTTGCTATGTGGTTTATGGTTTTATTTTTCGTAATACACTTCCTACATATGGGAGAGATGTTATTTCCGTCTATCGTTCTTTGAACATATCTGGTTCTTAGGGCCTGATCTTGTGCCGCTGTTATCATTCCTTCAGTTTCCTTCTTTAGCTCTCCCCTCTGTAGCCATTGCCAAGTGTCATCGCTGGCTAGTTCTTTAGTCTGTCTCATGTATTGTCCGTGCATTGGTTTGTTGTGCCAGTCCTCTGTTCTGTTTGTCTTTTTCCTGTCTCTGTATATTTCTGGGTCTTCGTCTACTTTTATTAGTCCTTCTTCCCATGCACTCTTTAGCCACTCGTCTTCACTGGTTTTCAGATATTGCCCCAGTGTTCTGTTCTCGATGTTGACGCAGTCCTCTATACTTAGTAGTCCTCTCCCTCCTTCCTTTCGTGTCATGTATAGTCTGTCCGTATTTGCTCTTGGGTGTAGTGCTTTGTGTATTGTCATATGTTTCCTGGTTTTCTGATCTATGCTGCGGAGTTTTGCCTTCGTCCATTCCACTATTCCTGCGCTGTATCTGATTATTATTATTATTATTATTATTATTATTATTATTATTATTCAGAGGAAGATGAAACAAAGTGAAATTAAAATGGATCTGGTCAGCATAGCTGCATTAGGCAGACAACAAGACTTGATGTGTAATTCTACTATTCCTGCGCTGTATCTGATTACTGGCACTGCCCATGTGTTTATGGCTTTTATCATATTTCCGGCGTTGAGTTTTGACTTGAGTATCGCCTTGAGTCTCTGCATATATTCTTTCCTGATCGTGTCCTTCGTCTCTTGGTGTTTTATATCCCCTCCTTCCATTATTCCCAGGTATTTGTATCCTGTCTCATCTATGTGTTTGATGTTGCTCCCATCTGGTAGCTTTATCCCTTCAGTTCTTGTTACTTTGCCCTTTTGTATATTGACTATTTTTCTATTCCAAACTCCATCCTGATGTCCCCAGATACAATCCTTACAGTCTGGATTAGGGTATCTATTTCCTTGATGCTCTTATTATTATTCTAAAGGGTCCACAATAATACAAAGTGTAAAAAGTCCGTGTATAATTTTGAAGACTTTACAGAAAGCTTTCGAACCCTTCAGGGACTGAAGATGAACCCAGGGAAGGGTTCGAAAGCTTTCTGTAAAGTCTTCAAAATTATACACGGACTTTTTACACTTTGTATTATTGTGGACCCTTTAGAACATTATATATACTCTCGTGATAGAGAGTTTTTCCCTATTATTATTATTATTATTATTATTATTATTAATGAAGACAGCACAGTGGCGTAGATGTATATAAATATATATGTATTTTTGAAATATGTATACAAAGAAGAGAGAACCTGCTCTATACCTTTATGGATTTCTTCACCCTTTTAGTTACTGCTATTATGAAATTTTCATGAATTATTATTATTGTTATTACTATTATTAATATTATTATTATTCACATGTGCTTGTCATTATTTTTCCATTATATCATTCATCATAGAGATTCACTGTCACTAATAATGTTTCTTGCCGCTCAATATAAAGTCAGAGATAGATAGATATATAGACAGAATATGTAACGAATACTTCATGAATGACTCTCTCCTTCTCTCTCTCCGCAACTATACCCTATCTGGCTGCAGCTTTGTAATACGACAGCTAGGTCAGACTGACCTACCTTCACAGGTCAGATCAGCCCCAAAACTAATCACTTGAAGAATCGCCACGAATGATTCTGTGAATCTTCTACAGCAGCGCCCAACAATGGCAAACTTTCAAACAACATTCATTTTATTTTTCTTTCTTTCCATTCTCCATCATCTTTCCACATACTTTCACATAAGTTCTAGAACACCTCGCGAGTGAAGTCATGATCACTCTATTGAATAATAAGGCAATTCTTATTATTATTATGCACTGTAGAGAAATATGTCAGGGAACATGATGAATGCCCCCCCCCCCCCTTTTCTTTCTCTCTCTCTCTCTCTCTCGTCATTAGTTGATATTTCTATATCTCATTAATACAGTCCAATTCTACCACATTATTTTGATGTTTATTACTGTTCATTATGAGAGCCCTCTGAGAAGGTATTCATGAAATGAAATGACTGCATGTCATTTTCATTCCCTTATTTTGTAGGTTAATGAAATGGGTACAAATACAGTCATTGTTTAAAGTCTTGATTCATTTTACATAGAGTAAAACTAATCTATAAAGTTACATTGATCATAGGAAGTGATCAAGTGTTCAAATGCTATATTACGTTTCAGTCTTAGCTCTTTTCAATCTTCTATCTTAAAAAGTGACCGATGGACACTTTCAATTCATTATAGCAGGAAATTGTATAAGAATAATAAATGAAATCAGATGACAGTTTCGTCTTCAATTCTCCGTATACTCTAAAGTGGCCTCGTGGTCACCATGCAGTCCTTTCTCCGACAGAAAAATTCACAGCAATTTTAACTATAAGCAAGTCGTGAACGCCATCTATTGGCCACCTAAGAAAATCAGCGCATATGAACAGCTTCATCTTCAAAGATGGGCGTGAAAGCCAGGTGGATTATTATTATGAAAAAAGCTTTTCCTCATTTTGTATAAAGATTCATGTGTTGATATAACTGGATACCGAACCAGTTGGGAATAAAATTTCATGAAAAGGCAAACTTACACCAAAATTAACGAAATTGACTTTGCACTTCATAGACGACATGAGATCCAGGCATACCAACACAACAATATAGATTGGCAGTTTCGACAGTCCAGGCATACCAACATCACGAAATGCAACACCATATTTTGTACGAAAATACTGCAGTTCTGAGCATAAAATAATCGAATCAAAAGTGATTTACTCCAATTCAGATTTATGAACTTGCTACAAACTACGTGAATAATAAACTGTCTTTAATCCATCAGCTCTGAAAGCTATACAATAGATTGGCAGTTCCGACAGACTCTCCATTACCGTTCGTTGACATGAAGGTCCTGGCATGTTGTACTCTGACTAAACGCATGCAGGAGAAAATACATACTTTTAACCATTTCCTTTTCAGGAAAGTCTTCAAAAATAAACATAATCCTTATTATTCAAGAATAACGAACTATATTCAAATATTCAAGATACATTATTAACTTTCATCACAAACAGATCGAATACAGATGTTTCCTCAACTCGGCTGCCAAAATCGATCCGCAAAAGAATCGTCAATTTTCGATACCAAATGACCTAGAAATGACTGGGCATTGCTTAAGGTAGGAAGGACTATGATGTGGCGTCAGTGCACCTCACAGGGTCCATTGTAGGCATCACTAAAGGTTTTTTGTAACTTCCCCTCGGCCTCTAGTTGCAACCTCTTTCATTCCTTTTACTGTACCTTCATCCATGTTCCCTTTCTTCCCCCTTGCTATCCATCCACCCTCTCCTAACAATGATTTCGTAAGTGCTTCTTCAACTTTGAGGTTTTCCTCCTGTGACGCCTTTCAACCCTACCTACTACTCTCAATTTCCTTTCCAGCGCTGAATGACCGCAAATGTTCCAGCGCTTGGCCTTTGGCCAAATCTCCACATTCCTTCTCAGGGTTATAGCTTTGCTTTCTGACAAATCTTGTTCTGACTGCAACATTTCCGCATTGCAGTAATTAGAATTCTGTTGCATATTTCGTGATTAGAAGGTTAATACATTACTGTATTTGATGAAACTTGAAGAAAGTTGCTTTGCAAGAGAAAAAGTCGCCGACTCTGATGACCCCTGAGGACAGCACGTGACGTCATCACGACCTTCGGCCGTCTGACTTCAGACAGGCTTTTCCTGACCCCTTTATTATCTTCCTTTTCTGCTGTGACCTTCTTTGCTCTTTCCCCGCACTGAGGGTAGAAGACTCAGACTTCTCCTATTCATGAAGTTCTTATTCATCATTATTATTGACATATTTACCTTTTATCATCTTTGTCTGTTAGATTTCAGTTTCATGTTGCTTTGAAACATCTCTTTTTCAGGAAAATTTTCCATTTATCTTATTCGTCATTGTTCTGTATTATCACTGATTTTGTTCTTCCAACTCTATTTCATTCGCTTCCTAATTCAGTCATCTGTCGCCTTCATCATCTCCCTTATTAGGTTCAGTCATGGAATTGTCTTTCCTTTTCCATCCACTTCCATCCAACTTCATTTCCTTATCAACTTCCCTTTCAGGTCTTCTCCTTTGTCTGAACGACCTCAGAAATGACCAAACCGTCGATCTAACTACCTATTGACGTATTGAGTGAAACGTGAATTGGGTTCCCGTAGAGTTTCGTACCATTTCTCCTCCAGGAAATTCAGTCTCTGAAGTCCAACCATTATTTTCTCCTCTACGGGTTGAAGCTTCACTCAGAATCTGCTCCAAGAGTGATACACCGTGCTGGCACAAAACCGTCTTCATCTCCAATAACAGCACACAGTGATTTTAATTCACTGCTATATATCACGGCCATCTTTATGCTTTCTATTTTAATAAGTGAGATCGCTTCTCTCCGTATTTCTTTTCATCTCCTTTCTTCTTCCTAATGAACACCATAACATTGTTTGGGGGCTTCAAGAATTTCAAGTTAGTAACCCTTGTGGTGGGCTTCTTTTTCCATATGAATTGGGTTATTTATTCTGAATGATAATAACAATTCGATGACGGGCAGCTCCTGAGCAAGATTGCGCGCCGGCATATAGCTCCTTTCCTTAAATATGAGGCCTTGTGTTCAGAATTACTGGGAAGAGCTGCTGCTTGCTGTAATTAATTCCATGCGCTTGCACTACATATCATTTCTTTGTGTATCCCATGGTAAGTGTAGCTTTCAATTTACAACTATGAACTCGTAACAAAACTGATAAGAAAAATCGACAAGCTAACAATAATTATAATAATAGTAATAACGGAGCGCAATTCTTTCTCTTCAGTGGATTATCTGCTCCAACAAAATGTCATTTCCTTTTCAATTTCGTCTTCGTGGAAATAAAATGTTCTACTATGAGATTCAGGGCCTCTGTAACACGGTTTTTTCGCAATAACTTTTTATCTATGCATTTCATAAATATAACGCTTATTCAGAATACACATTATATGTACACATAAATTTTGACTGCATTCTGCATTACGTAGGTTGAATAAATTTGGTACTTACAATGTAAAAATTACTTTTTTTGAAGACGGGCCAACTTACTCAGAGAAAAGGTTTCGAACGCACTCGTTACGTAACTTATGACAGCATTTCTTCGCTCTTTCTCGATGGATGATTGGCTATACGTAACGAAGGCTATACCTCTGGCAACAATGACAAACAAATTTAAATACAAGCAAAGCAGCACACCTTTATGAACTCTGAAACCTCTCCACTGATAATTGTCATAATAAACAAATCTGTTAATAAATACAAAAACACTTCGATTATTAGTCTAACTCCCTAAATAAGTTTCCTAAGAAATTACAGTCTACTTTAAAGGTCACAATCAGATTGACAAGATGTAGTGAATAGTTGGTAATTTTCAAAAGCATAGTAGACAAGCTTGCTTTGATAACTGCTATATCCAATGTCAAGCAATTTTTATTTATTGGCTGTCTACCTATTTACTGAAAAAAAAAATAGCCGGTACCGAATTTTGGCTTTAAACCTTCACCAGTAATTATTGTCAGAATGATAACTTCATGAGGCTCCATCCACTTTGGCCTCGTTATAATTCAGGATAACACTGAAGGCTATCATGGGCATTGTTGGATTACAAAATTTAATTTCTGGCTATAAAAATTCATTTCTCGAGTAGTTGTAAGAAGTGCTAAATGATCCTCAAGGATCCCAGCAGTTGGCCTAAACGTTTAATTCATGTATATTACGCATATACTGTTGCGGCACTACTGCTACAGTAGTATTACTACGCTAGCGCAGATACCCCAACCGCATCTATGTATTGTTCCGCCATTCATAGTCTTCGGGTTTCAGAGCCGATGGAACAAGGAGAATGAGTGTCTGTCTAGTGGATGGGCGGGGCAACATTTCGTCAAAAGGCGTTTTTACTTTGCTTACGTAATGAATGTTTTCGCACTCTTGGGCTCGTAATCATTGGCCATGGCGTCGGCAAGATAATTTTTACTCTATAAAAATTAAAACTATCGGGTTTAGGTTATTGATAATGCTGACAAAATTTGTGTGTGGCTGTAAAATATACATATGTCAACTTTCAGCTACATCCGATGTTTGACAAGGAGCAAAGTCGAAAAAACCGTGTTACAGAGGCCCTGAATCTCATAGTAGAAAGTTTTAGCAACCCTCTACGGCTTGGTTAAACAAATAGTGGGTCCGAACGAGGCCTTAAACCCCAAACTTTTGCAAGAGTAGACACACTCATGTCTTCAAAAACGAAGGTAATATAAGAGAGGGTCGCGGGTTTAGGTCTTGATCCCAGGGACGTGACGTGCCGTCCATTAGAAGCTCGATCCTAGTTCCCCTCCCATTCATTATTATTATTATCATTATTATTATTATTTCTACGGCATTCAATTTATATAGTCTTCTACGCGCACGTTATAACCTTCCTATCATCGACTTGTTTCATATTAAGATGTTCTCTTGCAATACCTTCATATCATCTAAGAGTTTCAACGTTATCAACAGACATTACATATTTACAAAATTTATCTTATATTAGATTTGTCGGGTGAAGGAATAACTGTATCATATAAGATGATTCTCTCTCTCTCTCTCTGAGAGGATGCTAGACTGACAGACAGACGTTACAGACGACTGTTCAAGACAGACGGAAGATATTTGGGCCGAATTATAAATGCTTCAATATGAGGCTGTGTCACAGGCTACACAGATGCCCAGGCACGAGTGTTTGTGTGTGTTTATAAATGAAGAATGTACAATGATTTAAATTTGTAATTATCTGGGCCTATAATGTTTTTCAATCAGAGAAAAATGAAGGTACGGTTCGTTATATCTGAGTAATTTTCCAGGGGAAATAATGCGTTTGTGATTTGTTCTTAATAATTAAAAATCGGCTCTGTTCATCATATTTGCATTGTCCATTAATGCAGTTGCAAATTCCTTCGCCATCATCGCAATAACAAACGAGACATTGGACTGTTTTCATTATACTTATACATTATTCTTTATATGAATGAATGCAATTTCTTGTACTGAATGAAGAGAAATTCACTAACAATATTTTTCTTTTTTTTCTTTACTTTGAATTCAAAAAATTCCCGACTGCAAAAGAGACGCCGCGATGAAGCTTTTATGGCGAACAGCCTCTTTATAGCATTTATGTGTTTTTTTTTTATATCCTGCTTTTCCTATTTTAATATCCTCCTTTTATATCCTGCTTATATGGTCTTCCTTTTATATACTCCCCGTAGATCCTCTTATGTCCTACCTTTGTATCCTACCTTCTTGCATGTCGTTTTATATCGTCGTTTTATATACTCTTTTTATCCTCCTTTTTATATCCTACCTTTTACTCATCTTTTCATCCTCATTTTATATCCTACTTTTGTATCTTCCATTTATATCCTATTTCTATATTCTACCATTATATCCTCTTTTATTATCATTTTACATCCCACTTTTATCATCTTGTATTGTACCTTCATATCCTTTTTTTTATTCTTCTATCATAACCTACGTTTATATCTTTCCCACAAGGACGTGAAATGGTACGTAAGGCATGTTGGCATGACTGAGCTATAAACTCTGCCGTTGGGATATATCATCCATGCTCATTCATGATTTGCACGAAATGAAAAGATTTTGTTTATATTATGTAGTATGGATCTATGGGCAGCAGCATCCACTTTTGGTGATTTATTTCATTTTGTAGGCGTCATAGCATTCTTCGACGGCGAATTTAATTTGACTTTGTACGTTGTCTGCGAAGTTATTATTCAAGCTATGACACTCATTCTGGGTCAATGGAGAACGGAATACATGTGCCTTATTCTGGTATATTCAAGTAGCATTATAAGTCAGGACGAGTTAAAGTCGTCACAAAAATAAGCTATCGGAACATCTGAAGCAATTCTGGGCTCAGATCCGCGATCAGTGTTTGCAACCTGACCAAATCCTGATATGAAAATCATGTTATCAACACTTTTGTTCTAATGAAATTACTATTGCCTAATAAACCTCAGTATACTAATTGCTTTCTTTTGTCTGAAATGATCTTGAAAAAGGAGCAGCATCACAAACCCACTGCAGATTTAATCTTAGACAAAAGAGGTCAACAGAGTCTTACAACTCCAAAGTGTGAGAGGACTAAGCTCTCTACATCTCCCAGACGTAACATTTTATTATTATTATTATTATATTATTATTATTATTATTATTATTTTTTTTTTTTTTTTTTTTTTACTCTATCACAGTCCTCCAATTCGACTGGGTGGTATTTATAGTGTGGGGTTCCGGGTTGCATCCTGCCTCCTTAGGAGTCCATCACTCTCCTTACTATGTGGGCCGTTTGTTTCTAGGATCACACTCTTCTGCATGAGTCCTGGAGTTACTTCAGCTCTAGTTTTTCTAGATTCCTTTTCAGGGATCTTGGGATCGGTGCCTAGTGCTCCTATGATTACGGTACGATTTCCACTGGCATATCCCATATCCTTCTTATTCTATTTTCAGATCTTGATACTTATCCATTTTTCCCTCTCTTCTCTTCAACTCTGGTGTCCCATGGTATTGCGACATCAATGAGTGATACTTTCTTCTTGACTTTTGTCAATCAACGTCACGTCTGGTCTGTTTGCACGTATCACCCTATCCGTTCTGATACCATAGTCACAGAGGATCTTTGCGTGATCGTTTTTTCTATCACTCCCTCAGGTTGGTGCTCGTAACACTTATACTGCAAGGTAGCTGATGTTTCTTGCACAGGCTCCGAGTGGAGGGCTTTTGCCACTGAATCATGCCTCTTTTTGTACTGGTTCTGTGCAAGTGCCGAGCATTCACTTGCTATGTGGTTTATGGTTTCATTTTTCATATTGCACTTCCTACATATGGGAGAGATGTTATTTCCGTCTATCGTTCTTTGAACATATCTGGTTCTTAGGGCCTGATCTTGTGCCGCTGTTATCATTCCTTCAGTTTCCTTCTTTAGCTCTCCCCTCTGTAGCCATTGCCAATTGTCATCGCTGGCTAGTTCTTTAGTCTGTCTCATGTATTGTCCGTGCATTGGTTTGTTGTGCCAGTCCTCCCTGTTCTGTCTGTCTTTCTCCTGCTCTCTGTATATTTCTGGTCTTCGTATATTTTATTAGTCCTTCTTCCCCTGCACTCTTTAGCCACTCGTCTTCACTGGTTTTCAGATATTTGGCCCAGTGCTCTGTTCTCAATGTTGACGCAGTCCTCTATACTTAGTAGTCCTCCCTCCTTCCTTTCGTGTTATGTATAGTCTGTCTGTCTTTGCTCTTGGGTGTAGTGCTTTGTGTATTGTCATGTTTCCTGGTTTTCTGATCTATGCTGCGGAGTTCTGCCTTCGTCCATTCCACTATTCCTGCGCTGTATCTGATTACTGGCACTGCCCATGTGTTTATGGCTTTTATCATATTTCCGGCGTTGAGTTTTGACTTGAGTATCGCCTTGAGTCTCTGCATATATTCTTCCTGATCGTGTCCTTCATCTCTTGGTGTTTATATCCCCTCCTTCCATTATTCCCAGGTAAGTTTGTATCCTGTCTCATTTATGTGTTTGATGTTGCTCCCATCTGGTAGCTTTATCCCTTCAGTTCTCGTTACTTTTGCCTTTTTGTGTATGTTGACTAAGGCGCATTTTTTCTATTCCAAACTCCATCCTGATGTCCCCAGATACAATCCTTACAGTCTGGATTAGGGTATCTATTTCCTTGATGCTCTTACCATACAGCTTGATGTCGTCCATGAACATCAGATGGTTGATTCTGTTGCCTCTTTTCTTGAGTTGGTACCCGGCATCCATCTTCTGTAGTACTTTTGTCATGGGAATCATGGCTACTACGAAGAGTAGTGGGGACAGTGAGTCGCCCTGGAAGATCCCTCTCCTGATATTAACCTCAATGCTAGTCTTATTCCAGAGCTTAAGTAGTATTGCCAGTTGTGCATTGTAATTTTGAGGAAGCTGATGGTGTTTCCTCTGCCCCATATATTTTCAGGCATTCTATTAGCCATGTGTGTGGTATCATGTCGAAGGCTTTCTTATAGTCTATCCATGCCATGCTTAGGTTGGTTTTCCTTCTCCCTACTGTTCTTCATTACCATTTTGTCTATCAGGAGCTGGTCTTTTGTGCCCCTACACTTCCTTCTGCAGCCTTTCTGATGGTGGGGGATGGTGTTTGTCTCCTCTAGTAGTTATAGCCTTTCACTGATGATACCTGTTAGTAACTTCCACATTATTGGTAGGCAGGTGATAGGCCTGTAGTTACTGGCTATATTTCCCTTACTCTTGTCTTTTTGTACTAAGGATGTTCTTCCTGTGGTCATCCATTTTGGTGCTTGGTGATTTGAGATACAATGCTGGAGTTGTTGTGCTATTCGTGGGTGTAGGGCCTTGAAGTTTTTCAGCCAGTATCCATGGACTTCATCGAACGGGACCTGGGGCTTTCCAGTTTTGGCATTTTCTTTAGTTGGTGTCTGACTGTGTCTGTCGTGATCTCTGTGAATCTTTGTTTTATTCTCCCTGTTTCTTCTTCCTTGACTTCCTGGAGCCATGTTGCATGTTTGTTGTGTGATACCCATTGCTCCATATGTTTTCCCAGAGTCTCTTACTTGGTTCGGCTTCAGGAATTTCTGGGTGGTTGTCTTCCCCTCTTAGTTGGCTGTATAGTCTTTTCTGGTTGGTTCCGAATAGTTTGTTCTGTTGGTATCCCTTATTCCTGTTCGTGTACGTTGGATCTTATGTGCTTTGGCCTTAAGCCTCTGTTTTTTACATCTTCTATTGTGTTGTTTAGTCCCCTCTCTTGTACTTTGTATTTCTCGTTGAGTTCCTCCCTTGTTTTCTTGCTTCTTAGCCTTTTTTCTGCCATCTCTTTCAGTTTACTCAAGTCAGATCTCATCACCATGATTTGCTTTTCCAGGCGCCTTTTCCAAGGAGGTTGCTGCTTTGGTTTCTGTTGGGTTGGTTGTGCTGGTGTTGTTGGTGTTCGAATCCCCATCAGTTCTGCTACTAATCTTGCTCCTGCATATGTCAAGTTATTTGTTTCTGTGATACTGGTGGTGTGTATTATGCCCATTATTTTCATTGACCTCGCTTGTTTTCTCCCTTAATTTCTTGGTGTTGTAGGCTTTCATGGAGGGGATCTTTTATTATTATTATTATTATTATTATTATTATTATTATTATTATATAAGTAGTGGTATAAGTAGTATTATCATGTGACATCACTCGAACAGAAAAAAAACTGGTATATTTGGTAGGCAGTATCCTACTCTCTGCCTACCAACATAAAGCTAAAAATTCCTTAACATTATAGATTGTCTGATAACATTAATAACGCATCAAAACCCTAATTACTGACATTGCATGCTTGAAATTATGAGCAATATATCTCAGGTAGCTTTCACGAACGCAATATATTCCATGAAACGTCTGATAGACTCATTTCATTGGTATTTATATTAATTATTTTCAAAATTAAAAAAGGGTGAAGCTCCCACGAGAGAGCATTTGATAGTTCGGAAACCAGCATTTCTCAATTAAAATGCCGGTGTCTCTTTCTGTCCCAAGGACCGAAGAAGGTTCTCAGGTGACGGTTACGTCTGCAAAATTGTCACTCGAAACTGGATTGGACCGGATTTCATTTCAGAATTGTGGACTACAGACGCCATCTATTGACTGCCCGAAGCAAAATGGTGCTCAAACAGGAAACTGTTGTGCTTTTGATGGCGAGGAGAGATAATAAATTGCCGAATAAGTGATTGCAATGACTGCATGAAAAAGTAAAGTATATATTCAATTATTTATGCCTATTTGTGACTAGCAAAATAGTATTTGAAGCCAAATGCTTGGAATTATACGAGGGAATTCACGTATCGGATTCTGGTAACACATTCACAGCCCTGGATTGTTAGCCGGCGAAAAGCCAGAATTACCAACAAAATTTGACTATTCTACATATTATTATACTCTACCCTACGGCAAAACTGAGTAAAATTATATAAAGAAGGTTTCATATCATTATTCGGAGCTTTTATATATTTCTTTCGGTTCGTATTTTTAATTTTCTTACAGGGTTACAGGTTGTACTTACAGGGTGTAAGCACTGCGATTCTTTTTAAGTCTTCTCCTGACTAAAAATAATCACTGGGTACGTTCTAATAGCTAATTCGATGACGCTTTTCATTAGAGCATAAATTTCCATAAATTAACGTATTTCATCTTGAAGGTAGTCGTTTGTATATACGAGATTTTTGTAAAACTTATAACCTAAAAGAGCGATTATTTGTCCTCCGAGTTTCTCGAAGATTATAAAGCTTAAATTATCTCTTAGGTCTGCAATGAAGTTAGAATATCCTCTATATCAATATCATATAAATAGTAATTAAATATGTCAGGGAATACTTAAAATTATAGTTATACTGATATTGGAAACAGGTTTACCAAGTGCAAATGTATTTTCAGCTTTTTTGCAGGGAGAACTTGGATGTAATTCATATACAAATTGATGGAAATTGCATCCGTTTACAATATATATCATTCCATTATAATTGTTCATATTCCCAGGGCTTCGCCTCGATTTCCTATCGTATCCTGGAATTTTAATGTTGGTAATTCTGAGTAACAAATCCCGACTTATTCCAACCTCAATTTTCTAATTTCCATAAATTTTAGCAAACTCGAAACGTACTTCAACCAGAAACAATTATTTTTATTGAATATATCTCCAAAAATGCAAAATTTCATCAAATAAGATTTTTAAAGGATTCATGATGTTTGATATGCAGTCTCCTTGATGTCTCATGAATACCAACTTTTAAGACTTTAAAACGAGAGATTTTTCCTGCCTTTTTTCACATCACTTGATAATTTTTGGGTCGAAAATAACGAAGCATTCACTACGTGGATCAACGTAGAGAATTGTTTGTCATTTGCCCTTAATTGAGTGTTAAAACATCTATTAAAGTTGGCAATCCTGTTTCCTCTCCGGACAAGGAGCAGCCTTTACTTGTTGCCAGAGCGAACTTCGTCACTTCCTTGAGAACATTTTACGTTCTTCTAAACGTCCCCTTATTAAGGTTAAATTTTAGAGATATATATATAGTACTTTCTTTATACTATCTATCATATATATCGATCCAGGATTTATTTGCAGTCTTGCTAAAACAAATAATAGCTTCGGCTTCAAACGACCAAACTTCATCCGAAGATTGTCTTAGCACTCAATAGATGTCTTCAGCGTACAATCTTGAGAAAACATTATACGATAAAAAAAACCTTATATTTTGTATTCCTAGCATTATTACCCTTTATTTAGTATTAATAAGAAGCATAAATCATCTTTGTATAACTAGCAACGCCTATCGTTATAAAATAATGTAAATATCATTACCTTAATATAGATTTTGTTTGATTTACGAAATTTACAAACCAGGCAGACAAGATTACCATTGTATACCATTTTGCTATTTTCACGTTTTCTATTCAGGTAGAAATAATTTTTATAGAAAACTGTATTTTGTGATATTTGGATAACTATGAAATTTTAAGAAACATAAAACGTAAAGGTTTTCTTTAAAACTCTGTTTTCGACATCAATTAACTATGACAAAGTGGTTTGATATCTTCTATTCATTGAGGATCGAGGGGAGGGAGTTTTGTAGTTCATAAACGTTTTCTGTTATTATTATTATTTATTTATTTTTTTTTTATCACAGTCCTCCAATTCGACTGGGTGGTATTTATAGTGTGGGGTTCCGGGTTGCATCCTGCCTCCTTAGGAATCCATCACTTTTCTTACTATGTGCGCCGTTTCTAGGATCACACTCTTCTGCATGAGTCCTGGAGCTACTTCAGCCTCTAGTTTTTCTAGATTCCTTTTAAGGGATCTTGGGATCGTGCCTAGTGCTCCTATGATTATGGGTACGATTTCCACTGGCATATCCCATATTTTTCTCATTTCTATTTTCAGATCTTGATACTTATCCATTTTTTCCCTCTCTTTCTCTTCAATTCTGGTGTCCCATGGTATTGCTACATCAATGAGTGATACTTTTTTCTTGACTTTGTCAATCAACGTCACGTCTGGTCTACTTGCTTGCGATATCACACCCTATCCGTTCTGATACCATAGTCACAGAGGATCTTTGCGTGATCGTTTTCTATCACTCCACCCTCTGGTTGGTGCTGCGTACCACTTATTACTGCAAGTAGCTAATGTTTCTTGCACAGGCTCCAGTGGAGGGCTTTTGCCACTGAATCATGCCTCTTTTTGTACTGGTTCTGTGCAAGTGCCGGGCATTCGCTTGCTATGTGGTTTATGGTTTTATTTTTCGTATTGCACTTCCTACACATGGGAGAGATGTTATTTCCGTCTATCGTTCTTTGAATATATCTGGTTCTTAGGGCCTGATCTTGTGCCGCTGTTATCATTCCTTCAGTTTCCTTCTTTAGCTCTCCCCTCTGTAGCCATTGCCATGTGTCATCGCTGGCTAGTTCTTTAGTCTGTCTCATGTATTGTCCGTGCATTGGTTTGTTGTGCCAGTCCTCTGTTCTGTTTGTCATTCTCCTGTCTCTGTATATTTTTGGGTCTTCGTCTACTTTTATTAGTCCTTCTTCCCATGCATTCTTTAGCCACTCGTCTTCACTGGTTTTCAGATATTGCCCAGTGCTCTGTTTTCGATGTTGACGCAGTCCTCTATACTTAGTAGTCCTCTCCCTCCTTCCATTCGTGTTATATATAGTCTGTCCGTATTTGCTGTTGGGTGTAGTGCTTTGTGTATTGTCATATGTTTCCTGGTTTTCTGATCTATGCTGCAGAGTTCTGCCGTCGTCCACTCCACTATTCCTGCGCTGTATCTGATTACTGGCACTGCCCAGTGTTTATGGCTTTTATCATATTTTCCCCCCCCCCCCCCCACCCCCCCTCACACCACCTCCACAACACCTCAGTTGCTACACCCGGTAAATGGTTGCTATCGAATGTCCACCTCAATTGCTCTATACTCTCTGTCTCTGTCTCTCTCTGTATCTCTCTCTCTCTCTGACCACGCTTCTCATATTTATACGTTCCATTCAATAAGCTTTTGAAACAGCAAGAGAGGGGGGGAGGGTGCGTGCAAATTCCTACTCATTCAAATGGATGTCATACGCAGTATTCGGGAAAGAACTGGGGCCATTCTTGGCCACCACCTTTAATAATGTCTCTCTCTCTCTCTCTCTCTCTCTCTCTCTCTCTGCCTTTCAGGATTGATTGATTGAATGAGTGCTGTTGTACTCGACGTAAAAGGGTCATTTTGCCGTTAGGGGAATTTTCCAAACCCATGAGATAGCGTGTCTTTATTAATCATTCTCTCTCTCTCTCAGCCGCAGATTCACCGTAACATAATCTATAGTACTAGGCCTATACTCCTTTCTGCTCCTTTTTTCGTTTCGCCAAATTGTGATTTCAGAAGTCTATGGTACTAGAGTAAGAGAGAGATTACCTATCTCTCTCTGTTTCTCTCTCTCTCTCTCTCTCATGAAAACGTTGGTTGCTGCTATGTCGCCGCACCAGAAGTTAATTCACCATTGCCAGAGCCTCACCCCACCAGACTTTCAACTGAATTCCTTTCATTTAGTTCGAAGTGGGGGTAGGAGGAGGGGGAGAAGGCCATATATAGCTGTCGTATTTGCATATATATTTCCTTGTTTAGGACGACGTTGAGAAAAGGCTCTTTCTGGCTGTGAGGGTCAATAGTTAGTTGTCCGCTTGGCTTGTTCCCCTAAAGCTAAGCTGTTTTGATTTTTTTCTTTTTTTTGGGTGGGGGGTGGGGGGTGAGGTGGGAGCTTTATTTACTGACCTTTCTAGTTCTTCGTATTCCCACGTTTCATAATTCATAGTTTTTTTTACCCCCCCTCGGAAAATCTCGTATTGTCAGAAACGTATTTTAAAAACAGTTCAGATTTTTTTTTTTATTTTTTTTACTAACCAAACCATGGAGGTCCCAGCATAAATGTTTTCATTTATATATACTATATATATATATAATATATTATTATTCTATAATATAATATATATATTATAATATTTAATATATATATATATATATATATATATAATAATAATTAATAGGTATGTACTATTTAGTATGTAGTGTGATGTATGTATCTATGTATGTATGTATGTATGTATACAAAAAACTGTCGTGGGTCTAAATAATAAATCAATATATAACTAAAAAAGATGTATTGAAAAATGCAAGGAGAATAGGAGTGGTGTGTACAGAATCAGTCACCCTACTGTGTGTGTCTGTGCGAGCGTGTGTACAGGTCTCCTTCTAAATGACGGTAAACCGGTTTTTGGGAAGGTCGAAACGCCAACAATCCCCTCCACCATTTCCTCCAACACTTCCTCCACCAATTCAATTGGCCTACTGCAATGGGAAACAAAGTTTTCACTTCGGCCATTGCATAGATTTTTTTTTCTGTGCAATATTAGGTTTCAGTGATACTAAATAGAGCTTGCTATTTATACTAATATATACATACTTATACATTTGTGTTAGTATGTATATATATGTATGTATATATTAGTATAAATAACAAGCTCTATTTCGTATCACTGAAACCTAATATTACACAGAAAAAAAAATCTGAGCAATGGGAAAGTGAAAACGTTGTTGCCAATTGCAGTAGGCCTATTGATGTGTGCAGACCTAAACTGGCGTATTTGTATACATCTGTTGCTTTTTGACTAAAAGCCCTGTGGGCTGATTTGAGGAGGTTCGGGGGTCCTTTGTCCGGGTTTCGGACAGATTTTCTGTCTTGCAGGTTTCGAAAATATTTAGGTGGACGAATTCCATCGTAGATCAATCCATTAAACACAATTGTTCTGCCTCGGACACTTTTATTTAATAAGACTCATTTAGTCTGCTTCGGACACTCCTACTTTATATAAAACAGGTGGTCTGCTTCGGACACTTCTACTCTATATAAAACAGGTGGTCTGCTTCGGACACTTTTACTTAATAAGACTCAATTTATCTGCTTCGGACGTTTCTACTTAATAAAACACAATTCATCAGCTTCGGACACTTCTACGTAATAAAACAATATTCATCTGATTCGGACACTTCTACGTAATAAAAAAATATTCATCTGATTCGGACACTTCTACATAATAAAACAATATTCATCTGATTCGGACACTTCTACGTAATATTAACAATATTCATCTGCTTCGGACACTTCTACGTAATAAAACAATATTCATCTGCTTCGGACACTTCTACGTAATAAAACAATATTCATCTGCTTCGGACACTTCTACGTAATATAACAATATTCATCTGCTTCGGACACTTCTACGTAATAAAACAATATTCATCTGCTTCGGACACTTCTACGTAATAAAACAATATTCATCTGCTTCGGACACTTCTACGTAATAAAACAATATTCATCTGCTTCGGACACTTCTACGTAATAAAACAATATTCATCTGCTTCGGACACTTCTACGTAATATAACAATATTCATCTTCTTCGGATGCTTCTTCGTAATAAAACAATATTCATCTTCTTCGGACGCTTCTATGTAATAAAACAATATTCATCTGCTTCGGACGCTTTACGTAAATAAAAACAAGTATCATGCTGCTTCGGACGCTTCTACGTAATAAAACAATATTTCATCTGCTTCGGACACTTATACGTAATAAAACAATATTCATCTGCTTCGGAAACTCTTACGTAATATAACAATATTCATCTTCTTCGGGATTGCTTCTTCGTAAATAAAACAAATATTCATCTTCTTCGGACGCTTCTATAAAATAATTATAAAGAACTATTCATCTGCTTCGGACGCTTCTACGTATTAAAACAATATTCATCTGCTTCGGACGCTTCTACGTAATAAAACACAATTAGTCTACTTCGGACACTTCTAAGTAAATCAAAATTCGTCTAGTTCAGACACTTCTTAATAATACTCAATTCGTCTGCTTCGGACACTTCTACTTAATAATGCTTATTTAGTCTGTTTCGGACACTTTTACTTAATATAAAACAATTAGTCTGATTTGGACACTTCTACTTAATAAATCACAATTCTAGACACTTCTACTTTTTTGAATCAATAAAGTTTATTTACAAACATGGCAATTTTCATTTACATAATATTGTTATATGCATACCTAACAATTCGAGTTTAAAGGACTTCTTTCATTTCTACTTAATGAAACTCTTATCAATATAATACTAATAGTAACAATAATCTGTATAAGTTACCTGAGGACTTTTGCGTCTCTCTCTCTCTCTCTCTCTCTCTCTCTCTCTCAATACAACATAGTGGAGGTTTTAGAGTTCATTATGGCTTCATGATTCATAGGTTTCATATCCATCTAATCCTTAGTACTAACTACATCCTTGACAGAAGCTTCTTATAGGCCTAAGTTGGCGTTTCACGCCGTTTGTTGTCACCTGAATGTTGTCTTCAACGTCCTACAAAATTCGCCTTCGGTGTCTGAGAGGAAATGTTGCTGCCCTTTGGAGCGTCGGTTTCTGCCTACAGTGAGAGAGAGAGAGAGAGAGAGAGAGAGAGAGAGAGGAGCCACTTGGCAAATAAGAAGCGACATTTCACGATGTTTTTCACGATAACCAAGGGGGGGGGGGAGCGGAGGGAGAGATCATGACGTCATCACGTGAATTTTGTGCCAAAACCTATTGATATATCTGATGCTCTTCAGAGTTTAAAGTGTTTATTGAAGAAAGATACATGGAGAGAGAGAGCTTGGTGATGCCAACTGCCGAAGTCTTAGCAGATGTCACCACTAGGCCTAGAGTCTGACGCCCTTGGTGTGTTTATGAACAATCACAATAATATAATGATTAATAATCATAATATATTATAATTAATAATCATAATAAATAATAATTATATTGAAGACGACGAAGCTTCATAACATAATAACTATTCAGAATAAATACATTTACTTTAATGAAGCCTAAAGAATATAGTAGCTACAGCTGCAGTCTACCATCACGACAATCTAGGCCTAGTCTCTTTGGCATCTGCTGAATAAGTAGACTACTCATTCCTTCGATTATTCTTTAGTAAGAGATGAGGCACAATTGGGAATTTGAGAAGAGAGAGAGAGAGAGAGAGAGAGAGAGAGAGAGAGAGAGAGAGAGAGAACTTTATTGGCCCCGCCGAAGAGTTGGTGTTTGCCGTTGCTTGTGCTTGTGTCAGTGAGAGCGCATTTTCTTCTCTGCTTGTCTACCTTCTAAAATTTCTGTAGAAACCTTTTTAATGCAATGTTTAATAAAAAAAAAAAGTATTGTTGTTATTATTATTATTATTATATTTATTATTATTAATTATAAGTTTTTTGAACAAGGCAGTTTCCGTAGAGCTGGAGATGGGTGGAAAGGTGGTTGGTGCTATAATGGGAGAGGAATGGTTGTGGGGAATGGGGTTGTGGTAGAGGAAGGGGTGGGGTTGTATCTCCTTGCTAGGGTCTCTTCTAATGAGGAAAGTAGGAGAAGGAAGAGGAGAGGGAATTGCCAGCCACTTTAGATTAGACTGAATTCATCAGAGTTACGTTTACTTTAATCTTATATAGAAGTTCTCAAGCAGTTTGGGCTGGAATTTGAAATATAACTGCAAAGAAGCATTGAATACAGTGCCAAAGCAGCGGAATACTGTCGTCATTGTCTTTTAATGATTGTTTTATATGAAGCAGTTCTGCTCGGTAAATCTTGAGAAGTTCTGTCGCGGAATATATAACTCTTTTAGCCCTATTGTTTTAGAGGGTAATTGTTGTAGTTGGTTAATTATTGCTGAGGGACAATTATTGCAGGTAGTTGATTAATACACTGCGTTCATTATTGAAGGTAGTTGATTAATACACTGTGTTCATTATTGCAGAGCTAATTTCTGCAAGTGGTTAATTATTTCAGTGGTTCATTATTGCAGGGAGTTCATTGGTGCATGGGGGTAATTATTGTACAGGGCTAATTATTACAGGCGATTAATTATTGCAAGTAGTTAATTATTTTAGCAAGTTAATTATTTCAAGTGTTTATTACAGTGGGTTAATTATAGACAGTTAATTATCAGAGGTATTAATTGTTCCATGGGGTTAATTATTTCAGATGGTTAATTATTACAGGGATGAAAGGACTGAAACTTCGTTAATTATTGTAATTAATTAATTGTTGCAAGTGGGTTAATTATTGCAGGTGTATAATGATTGAAGAGTGTTAATGATTCCAAAGGGTTAATTATTTCAGTGGTTTAATTATTACAAATTATTAATTATTTCCAAAGTTAATGTAGGCGGTAAATTATTTCAGAGTTAATTACCGCGAAGAGTTAATCATTCCAGAGGGTTAATGACTGTAGTGTCAGGAATTGAGGAATGTTAAATATATTGCTGCGGTTAACTATGTCAAAGAGTTGATCGTTGCCGATGGTTGATTATTACAGAATGTTAATTACTACAGAGGATTGATAATAATAATTGTTGCAAGATTCTCATTTCAGTTATGTTTACGATGATGTCTTAGTCACCCCTCCATATGGTGGTCTGTCCTCCTCCTTCTCCTCCCCCTCCTCCGTTTTCTATGCATCCGGAGCTGTGACGGTCAACGGTCGAAATGAAAATCCCGTTTGTTTTTTGGTAATATTTATTATTATTATTATTATTATTATTATTATTATTATTATTATTATTATTATTATTATTATATTTAGTAGATGGAACCCATTCGTGTGGAATAAGAAGCCGGCCCCCCTCCCCCCAAAAGGGGCCATGGACTGAAGGTCCCTGAGGCTTCCAAAGACTGCGAAGGTTTGTTCATCAGGAAGGAGTAAGAGGAAGAATAGAGGGAAATAAAATAATAATAATAATAATAATAATAATAATAATAATAATAATAATAGTTAACAAATGTTATCAAAATGCAAGAAGAAGAAGAAGAAGAAGAAGAAGAGCGTTGGGGGTTATAACGCATTGCATTTTTCGCTCTATTCAGTTAAAGCAGAACAATCACTAGGCCTACTTTAGTTTTTTAAAGTCTCTGTTTTTTAAAGTCTCTCTCTTTGATACATTTCTTAGGCCAAACTTTATACAGATTTAGATGAGCCATTTTGAGAGGGAATAAAGCTCTATGAAAATAAACCTTCCGGTCACATCCATCCCTCAGCGCTTTTTGGTAAGTCTGAGGTTCCTTGGTTTCAAATGAAGACTGAACCTGAACTTCGAAAGGCTCTGAAATATTGGGAATTATGGAGTTTTTTTTATTTCAATTTTAGTTTTAAGAAACGACGTCATGTCGAAAAAGATTGAATTTCATAATTCATTATAATAAAATTACAGATAACACCTGTGTATTAAACCACAAATGAAGGCGAGAGGCCTAGAGTGTTCCAGTTATAGCATTTGTTAACTTCGTATTGGAGTTGGAGGCTTTTCTTTGCAAACCCCCCCTCCTCTCTCTCTCTCTCTCTCTCTCTCTCTCTCTCTCTCTCTCTTGCCTATTAATATATTTAAGTATGGTTTACCTTGTTCACTGAAGTAGGTATAATCGGAGAAGAAACGCGAGGCGGTTTTAAGAGAGAGAGAGAGAGAGCGAACAGATTCAGCGAATCTGATAGAAGTGGGAAGGGGGGGGGGGGAGTGCAGCGGGTAGTCAGCAGCACCGTCCAGAAACAAAAGAGCCGCCATGACACCAGAAGAGTTTACATTTATTCTTCGTCATCATCAGACTTTGTCAAAGACTTTGGATTCGAAGGACGACGATTCCAGGTGCCTTTTTGACGCTCTCCTCCTCCTCCTCCCTACCTCCTCCTCATTTCCTTTGAGAATAGCCATTGGTTCCTTCCACAGAATCAGTCTCAGACAGGGTTGCCGTTTTGAAGAATTTCCTCTATTAGTGTGGCTTTCTGGTGACATCTGGCAACCCTTCGTGGCTTTTCCGACCACAGCCACGGCACTGACGAAAAAAATTCTTCACTTTGCCTTTTTATGTTTTATTATGAAAATAAAGATAAAACATATCCTGCTTCTTTATACAAATGAGTATTATTGAAATCCTTTATTTTGCTTCGTCAAAAATACTTTATATTGAGCTAGTGATGTGTAGTTTTCTAACATCACGGAAAAAATAATTCTACATCGGGAAAATATGCATTCTAACCATTAAATCATAAATAAAGTAAAAAAAATCAGATGAACTGCATATGGTAACACTGCTAAAAGCCAATGTTGCGAAGAAAAAACGGCATCACTGGTCTCAGAGTCCCTGAGGAAGGAAGAAAGGAACCACTTCCGTTTCCTGTCCTCGAGGGATTTGTCGTGGAGAAAGAGAGAGAGGAGAGAGAGAGAGAGAGAGAGAGAGAGAGAGAGAGAGAGAACAGAAAACGGAAGCATTTCGGACTCACTATACAATTATATTATAGCATTGGCAGCAACTGTACAGCTCTATGTAGTCCGTGCCTCCCTACCCTCTTATCTCAAAAGAGAACCGAATATACTAAAGAATGTTGTTAAATACAGAGAGAGAGAGAGAGAGCACGAACCTTATGTAAAAACAGCACCTTTCCACCCACTCAGTTGCTATAATAACCGGTAAGTGGTTCACATAGAATGTAATCCAAGTGCCTTGCTTTTCATGGGATATTTTTTTTAGAAAGTTTACCGAACTCTCTCTCTCTCTCTCTCTCTCTCTCTCTCCCAAAATTGTGACTTCAGAAAATCTATGATGCGAGAGAGAGAGATTAGCTCTCTCTCTCTCTCTCCCTCTCTCATGAAAACGTTGAATCAGGCACTTCAGAAGACAGTTGTAGTACCAGAGAAGAATTATATAATGTGGTCGCTGCTATGTCGCCGCACCAAGAAGCCTGACAACAATTGCCAGACTCACTCCTGACTTTCTATATAAAAAAAAATCACTTTGGAGGGAGGGCAAGAGGAGGCCATAGCATTCGTATTTGCAAATTGTTTTCTTGTTTATAACGACGTTTTAAAACAACGTTGTCTGCTTGTTTTGGTTCCAAAAAGATCACCAGCTGTTAGTCTTTTTCTTTTCTTTTTCCTGACCTTTCTGGTTCGTCGTATTTCAAGAGTTGATTAGTTTTTTATTTATTTGTTTATTTTTTTGCTAAGCAGACCGTGGAGGGACCGGCATGAATGTTTTGTTTATAAATTGGGTGAGGACGTTTTTAGAAAAAGCGCATGCATATATACCCCGTTATCATGAGAGAGAGAGAGATTCGCAGGGAATCCATAAAGAGGAATTAGAAGCAGAAGTCTGATGGAGGGGCATCAATTAAGGCGTACTATAACATCACGTCTACCAGCCGTCCCCAACCCCACACCCGCCCCCCACATACCAGCTGCTGCAGGGGGACCTCGGCCTATCTAGCTACTGCTAGGGGCTGATACTAAATACGCAAAAGGAGTTCAGAGTCATTGCATGAGGAAGGAGGGACAGCAGGGAATGTCCCATCATGCAAGGGGCCTCCCCATGCCATCACTGTAAGGGATGTGTTACGTTGAGAAGATAATGTGTGTGTGTGTGTGTGAATCAAATCTAAAAGTTTTTCGTAATCCAAATGTGGGTTCTTGTCACCAAGATTTCTCATAACCTCAGAATTTTTCACAGGGTATTCAAATCCTTTCAGTCCTAACTCTATTTCTCCAGCTAGAAAACACAAAGGTTTCATGCCTGACACTACATTCTTAGAGAGAGTTCCGCTTACATCATTGTGTGAGGTGTCTGTCTCTGTCGCTCTACCATGATAACTTTTAAGGAGGTTAACGTGCACTTTTCTTGAACCTTTTCTCATATTAGGAGTACTTATTACATAATTAAGTTCATCCACTTTTTCTTTAATAAGATAAGGACTGAATAATTACTTTGCTTCAAAAGGACCCCCTGAAACAGACATGAACACTAAAACCTTACTCTTACGATCATAATAATGTTTCATTCTAACTTGGCTTTCTCTCAAATTTTCAGTGGCAATAGCTTGAACTTGAGCCAAAGACTTCTTCAGTTTCACAAATAATTGAGTAAATGACTGTACTGCATCCGGTGGTTCCTGCAAAAGCAAAGATTCTTTTAAAATTCTTAAAGGCCCACCCTCTTACCTCTTTCCCAAACATAATTCTAAGGTGAGTAACGTAAAGACTCATGCTTATTTTCTCTAATATCAAATAGTAGATACTAATAACCTTCATCCCACTCAAAGCAATACTTTCTGACCATTGTCTTGAAAGTCTGATGGAAACGTTCTAGAGTTCCCTGTGACTCAGGATGATAAGCTGTGGAAATACATTGATCTACGCCAAGCCCTTTCGTTATTTCAACAAACATATTTGAAGTAAAATTTGTTCCCTGATCATGCTGAATAACCTTTGGGAAGCCAAAGTACGTAACAAATTTTAACAAGGCCTGAACTACAGATTTAGATTTAATATTCTTAAGGGGAACTGCCTCAGGATATCTTTTCATTGTGCACGTAATAGTAAGTAGATACTGGTTTCCTCTCCTTGTCTTAGGCAAAGTTCCCACACACTCCACAATAATCCTATAAAATGGTTCACTTACCACAAGTATAAGAGATAAAGGAGCATGTGGAATGGGCTTATTCACTTTACCGACAAGTTGGCAAACATGGCAGGTTTGTATATACTTTGAAACGTCGGCCCTCATTTTTGGCCAAAAGAAATGAGAGAGGATTTTTTGGAAAGTCTTGTGAACTCCTAAATGACCTTGTATCCCATCATGGGCCATTGACAGCACCTTATCTCTAAAACATTTAGGGAGCATAACCTGATGTACTTCCGACCATTCTTCAGCTGGACAATCTACAGGACGGAATCTCCTCATCAAAACTCTACCTTCAAAATAAAAACCAGGATTAGTAACAAGATCCTTTTTGTCGACAGCCTTATTTAAAATATCAGTTGATGTTGGATCATTCCTTTGTGCCTCAATCGAGCTATCTCTACTAAAGGGCAATTGAAGATAATCAAAGGAGGAACAGCTTTCTTCATTATTTTTACAAACCTTCCTACTTTGTGAGCGAGTGACAGCACAACTGGGAAATAAACCAGGAAACTCGTTCAGGATATCGGCTGAGGGATCGTCCAGTAATGGGCTTTTCACAGTTACTGGGTCAGGAACAAGTGTACCAGCAAGATCATTACCCAAACAAAAACTGTACATCATTCACTGGTAATGGCTGAAATATTACTCCAACATTACCGGACCTGAAATCAGTTTACTTAGCAAGTTAACTTTGGCCAAAGGGAGACTAGGATCTTTCAGCAGACTCTTTCAACCTGTGAAACGACTTTCTCAACACCTGAAGACAACCACCTACCAAGAAACTCTGAGCTGACCCTGTATCACGAAGAATAGTGACATTTATGGAATCTCCAGTCTATTAGAGAAACTTGACCACTAAATTTAAATCCTTTAAAAGGATCCTTTTCGTCTTTATCTGCAGACATTTCGTCCTTACTACTTTGATTTCTCAAAATATATTCGGGTTGTGTATTTGGCTGAATTTTCAAATTCAGGTGGGGCGAGCCTTATCATTGCGATCCTGGACTGTTAAGGACTTCAAATGCTTAGACTTTTTACAGCTTTTGGACCAGCAATCATTAATACTGTGACCTATCTTCTTACAATAAGAACAGGATATATCAGATTTGTTACTCTTTGAAAAGACTCTTAGAGACAGCTTATTAACATCACCATTCTGAACCCCAGGGGAACCGACAGAGACAGACTTTACATGAAAATTTTTCCCACCTACCGACTGGTTTTGAGCTTTATGGGATAGAGAATAAGAGTCTGCTGCAATGGCAGCCCTTTTAAGCAAAGTTATTTTCCGATCTTCCAAATACAATTTAACAGGTACGGGTATACATCTTTTAAATTCTTCCATAACTACAAGATTACACAAAGTATCAAAATCATTTACTGAAGATGCCCCCAAACCCATTTCTTTAAAGCTTCTAAATTTCTCATTAGCAAACTCAACGTAAGTCTTACCAGGGAGTTCCTATAGCTTTCGGAATTGCTGACGATATCCTTCAACAGTTAATTCATAAGCTGCCACAATAGTCATTTTCACCAGTTCATAATCTGTTGATTCCTCTACAGCAAGATTGGCAATAAACAAGGGCCCTTTTTTTCCAACCAATACTGTTTGTATCAATATAGTCCAAAGAACTCTCTAGGCCAAGGAAGTAGTTGCCGTCTTCTCAAATTGTCTAAAGGAAGCTCCGGATCTGACTCTTCAAATTTTGGTACTAACCTACTTTACCTTAGCCACATCAAAAGGGAAGGGATTCCGACATAACGTTAGGCGAACGCTGTTGGTTCTTCAGCTTAGCAAGTTCAAGCTCTTTGTCCAATTTCTCCTTTTCAAGGGCAAGCTTCTCGCTCTCTAACTTAAGTTTCTCAATCTGAAACTCTCGCTCTTGAGCACCATCCATTTCCAGTATTTGCTTACTAGTAGCTTCCAGATTTTGAAACTGCCAACTTAGACGCTTTTCTGCATCAGACTTGCACAAATCAAGAGCATCCTCGGGCAAAACATTATTAAGTACAAGATCATGGATAACGGTTGTCTTAATTTCATTTTTGGTCATTCCAGACTTAATCTGCACGTGATAATGTCTAGCAAGATATATCCAGTCATCCTTTCTAGGCGAATTATCGCGATTAAATCCAAGGAGGAATTACCTGTAAATTTGTGCACATCGAAAGGCATGCTTACCTATATTTACCGAATCTGAAAAATAATAGTCTCCAACAAATTACCATAAGGCAAAAGCTATTCGTCTTTCAAAACTCGAGTTAATGCGGACAGGAATGAATTAAGGATCATTAGGATTCAACCAAATGTATAGTATGAGGCCAGGACCAATAGTAAAAAAATGAAAAAAAGATTGTACAAAAGGACCGATCCACAAAGGTTCACAATGAGGATGTGACCCCCCCGCCCTCAAATATATATATATATATATATATATATATATATATATATATATATATATATATATATATATATAGGGAGGGGGGTACATCCTCATTGACTGAGTAACCTTTCTGTGGACGGTCTTTTTACAATCTTTTTTTTAAATATATATTATATATATATATATATATATATATATATATATATAATACAAAGAAAAAAGGTATTGCAAAAAAAGATTGTACAAAAGACCGATCCCAGAGGTTACTCAGTCATGAGGATGTGCACAGAAAGTTACCAGTCATGAGGAGTGACCCCCCCTGCCCTCAAATATATATATATATATATATATATATATATATATATATATATATATATATATATATATATATATATATATATTTGAGGGCAGGGGGGTCACATCCTCATTGACTGAGTAACCCTTTCTGTGGATCGGTCTTTTGTACAATCTTTTTTTGTATATATATATATATATATATATATACATATAGTATAGATATAGATATATCAATAGATATATATATATATATATATATATATATATATATAATATATATATATATATATATATATGAATTTTTATTTGGGGATTTCGCTTTTGATAAAAAAATATATATAATGGAAGTAAAAGAAGCCTCTAAGCCTCGTACCAAGCAAGAAACAGTGTTGTGTTGCCACTCCTTGTATTTTCCTACTATATCTAGTATTTTTGGATTGGATGTAGTAGTCTAGAAGTAATAGTTTTTTTTTTCTTTAAAATCGGACAAATCTAGTGCTATTTCATTACAGAGGGATGGATGTATGGGATGGATCTCTCTCTCTCTCTCTCTCTCTTAGGATAAGTGCAGTGGGTCCTTACCCTTTTCCTATCCCCCTCATCCCATGAGGACCCTTCCCCCTATCCCAGCAACCGTTTGCAATACTCTATATTGTATGGTGATAAGGTGCTTATACTTGTTTGATTCCTGTAAATGTACGGGCAACTCACATAACACCCTCTCACACAAATCCATCTTTTCCCATAATGATTCGTCCATGGCACCTTCTTCTCTGATTATATATTCATAAATCAGTTAACATTGAGTGTATATTTTCTTTTGCATTTATTGACTCTAGTTAATTAAAGTATTTATTTGGAAGATAAGGCAATCCAGTTGATTATGCACTGAATTATCGTTTATCTGAACCAAAATATAATATGATGGTGGTGTTAGGCTGAGCATTAATCATGGACTGAGAATATGAGCGAATCAGAGTGATGTTCGAGTGATTTGTGCGAAGACTACTTGCTTGGGAGCCCGCCGTATTTTGATTAATATTGTGGTAATAAAATGATCTAAAACATCAGTTGAGAATGAGTGATTCGGGCAATCCTATAGTGTAAGCTACGGTAGAGATAAAACTCCATCAAAAAAGAAAAAAAAAATATGGTACAGCCAGTGTTTTGAAATTTAATTTTTGGTAACTAGTGGTTTTTGGAGGAACAATCTAGTTTTTTCCCAAATTATTGAGTGGCAACACTGTTCTTGAAAGGCCAGATGCCTTCGCCAGTTTATTAGTGTTAGACAGTAGATTGATGTAGGCTTATTAGTGTCCTTGTGAGTCTGTGACCTTGTCCTTTTTGATTTTAAGAAATGATTGCACTTATACCATCAGAAATAAAGGATAGTAATTGGGAGGATATTCAGGATTCTGCAAAATTTTATGCTGATTTACTTGCAATTTCTGATGAAGAAGAAGTTAGAAATGAATATTTTGAATGGAAAGAATTTTGCTCTGGTCTTCCTAAATCAGACATCCCAAGTTCCCCATTAGAGGCACTTGACATTGTTCCAGGACGATTTAACTATATCAAGAATCTCTTGTTGATATTATGCACAGGTCCAGTTACAACTTGCACTGCTGAAAGATCCTTTAGTGCTATGAAAATTTTAAAGAATTATTTAAGAAACAGAATAACTGATGAAAGACTAACTGGACTAGCACTTCTGTATATTCACCCTGACGTTGATATAGACATTGATGAAGTAATTAATAAGTTTGCTCATGGCAAAAAGAGAAAAATTGATTTTGCCATATAGAAATATTCAAAAGGTAATTCAGTTAAGTTCTAAGTAATTGATTCATACCTATTTTTATTGCAAAATATTTTTAATTGATTCAACTGAAGTACAAACTAGTACAGCATTACATAAGAAATAATATTGCATTCAAAAATTTATGTAGTAAAAACCTTATTCCTTATTCTCACAATATTCCAAGAAATTATGTGGGCGTGTAATTCAAAATATACATGTGTCTGAAGGAAAATTTAAAATATATTACTTCTATTATAATATTGATTCTATTATGTTTCTGTTTTTTCTCAATAAAACGGTGAAGCCTCAAAGTTACATTGATAAATTTCTAAACATTAGGTACTATTGAGAAACCAATTTTTTTTTATCTCGTAGCTATATCACTGAATTTTATTGCCGCAAGGATTGCCTGTAGTGTGATGTTATAGTGTAGGCTATAGCCTACTAGCCAGTCGGTAACATTTTTCAGGAAATTAAGTTGCTTATGAAAGCAGCCTAATTGTGATTTCATTTAATTTAATGATGTAAAAGTTACTATAAAAAATGTTACTAAATCGATGCCATGTAACTCAAACCTCTAGCATTTACTCATGGGATAGCAAGATCCCCCTCCCAACCACCCCCACAAAAAAATTTCCGGATCTGTCCCTGATGACAGCAATGTCATACGAGGGTCTCGTGAGCAATACAGTGGCACGAACAAGCAATGATTTAAGAAGAAGAGGTTCCAAGTATCAGGCAAAGAGTCAATAATAAAACAGTTAACAGAAATCCCGGACAGGCCCCCAGCAACTTAACAAACCCAACTCTTTCTGACTCTAACTATTATATGACCTGCTCCATAGTATGGATTTACTACGAAAGGATTGTTAAAAAAGACACAAGGTTACATTGATAATACATTTCATATATAAATAAACAAACAATGACAATCATTACTCAATATCACTAAACAAAACCAATAAATATAAAAATCAAGATATAACAATCGATATTACTCCCATAACTCGGAAACCGTGGTCGGAGGACGGGAAAAAAATATTAATAGGACCCACGCAGGAGTCAGGCGAGAACTAACTAAAAACTGGAAATACGAGAACAAAATTAAGCAAACAAGCATCCGACCAATTCCTTTAATTATCCAAGCAACTGAACAACCTATTGAAAGGATTGTTAGGGATTTACGTAAAAACCAAATTACCTTATGATTACGCTAACAAAATAAAAACATTTATTGAATGTTTGTTACAACAGCAAGTGTCAAACGTCACCTCTGGCCAACAAAACAAAACTGGAGAGGAGGTAAAATACACAAACAAGCCATACAAGGCCGTTATAAACTTTAACAATGAAAATACCACAAAATCTCACAATATAAAATGAATAAATCGATTGAAAATGATGCCACTAAATGCTACGGATTAATGGAACCTTTTTTATATAAATGGCAGCATTCGGGTGAACTGAACGTACCAAGAACGTTATGAGACAGACGAAGGTTTTCATTTGAACCTCCTTTGGAACGTTCAAGGCGTCCCACAGACGTTAGACGTTAACCGTTTCCTCACTTCCTCCCACTCTTGGGCTGCCCCTTCAGGGGTGACAGTGTTTGCTAGTCTCTGTTATTTAATGTTCTCAGTTTCCTTGTCCCAAACCCAAAGCAACAACTTCAGTACTGATTAGCTAGTACCATAAATGTTTCCTTTAGGAAAATGGATGGCCATCCATTCTCTTATGTAATGCAATGGCATGAGTGATATGAAGGTTCATATACATAATGTATACTTGAGAGGGAGTTCATATACACTTGCTAAAGCGAGACAGAGAGAGAGAGAGAGAGAGAGAGAGAGAGAGAGAGAGAGAGAAATTTTTGGTGGTTCCTTTATATGCGATAGGACGTCTTTCATCCATTTTTTGTTTTTTAATGATCTTTATTATAATAGGCAGAGTGGAGTATTTGGTTGATTTCAGCCAGAAATCCTTTTAGGCCTACAAATGCTGGATGTGATCTGGTAACACTGGAACTGAGTCTCCAGACGCACGATGAAACCCGCCCCTCCACCGTGGCCACCGCCTTCCCTCCACACATCTTCCCCAAACATTTTTCCCTCCAACCTTCATCCCACCCTTTCAAGCACACGTTTATAACTCTGCTACCTCTGCCTCTAATTTCTCCTTTAAGAAAATAATATAAACTTAATCTATTCTGTAGGTTCATTCTCATCATGTGGGGGCGAGAAAAACCCGTCTGTTCAACTTTTGTCGTAATAATATTATTACTTGCTGTTACCGACAGAAGAATGAACTCGTTTTCGTGGCGCTCTTCTTGTAATAATGGGATTTAGCTATCTACCAATAAAAGCTTGTCTATCAAATAACAGCATACCTACTACTCTTTAATTATAATTATAATATCAACAGCCGCATTCCAAATTCTTATTATTACAAAGACAACTAGCATCAGATCGTATACGACCTTACGTAAATCAAACATAAGCATGCAGAAATAAAGAAGGCATAAGTTTGAGGAGAGAAAGACCTCCATAGGCCTAGAAGACACTGAAGGAGGAGAAACAAAGAGACAGTTATAAGACACAGTGTAATAGAGCTGAGAGTGTGGCTGTATCACAAGGGCACCATTACCCTCTTAAGTATAATGGGGGCATAGGTCTTGACTTGTCATAGGGGTTATTATGGGAGTCGATTCTTCCTTATGGTTGGACGTTTGTTTGGTCACAACCGACTATCATTGGATTACATCGACATTGGGTCAAATTCTCGTATTTTTGTGCATGATTTTAACTGATCGCCATACGTCTACATTTATCGATCGCGCGTGGCAAGCATGTGCGTTTTTGTTTGTTTGTGTTCGTCCAGCAGGTGTGGAATTCCCACGTTAAGAATGTATTCAAGTAATAATGAGATTATCCTATATATATATATTATATATATATATATATATATATATATATATATATATATTATGATATATATATATATATATACCTATATATGTATATATATATATATATATATATATCTATATATATATATAATATATATATATATATTATATATATATATATATATATATATATAATATATATATATATATTATATAGGTATATCTAATATATATAATATATATATATATATATATATATATATATATTATATATGTATATATATATTATATATTATATATATATATATATATATTATATATATATATATATATATATATTATATATATATATATATCCTATATATATCACTTGACGTCCAAACCTGATATAGTAAACATTTTAACGTATACGTAATTAAGGGACAAATATTACAGCACCCTATAATTAAGGATACATAATAGATTGAAAAATAACCATTTATTATAAAATGTATCAGTATTTAGTCCATCCACCATCGTTGGCGATGACATCTTGTAGTCTACTGGGGACGGAGGCTACATGATTGTAAACGATTTGTTGATTTTTTCTGAATATCTCCCATTCGGACATGGTGTGGAGGAGCTGCCTTGATTATTGCTCTTGGCCTGGGATCCAGGAGTTGACGATGGTCCCCAGCAATTTTCCAAGGGATTCATATCACACCCCTTACTTGGCCAGTCCAGCAGGTCAATGTCTTGTTGTTCTCAAACCATCGCTTAACTATCCTGGCTTGTGTGAATTGGACAGTTGTCCTGCAAAACAAACGTCACATATGTAGTATATATTAATTATTTTTTACAAGAGGCGTCAAATTGTGAAGGGTGAGCTGGACATAAATCTTTAATTTAAGGTTCTGCCTGTTTCTCCTGTTTAGATCTCTCCTTTCTCTTGGTTTTGAAAAGCTGAGAGATATTCCACCTTCGACTCGTCCCAAAGAGCTCGAAGCCATAAGCCACGTGAAGTTGAAGTCTATCGTAGAGAGGAAGAAGGTGAATTTCGCTTAGCTTTTCAAACCAGGAGGAAGGAGAGATTTGAACTGGGAGACAGAACCTTACGTTAAAGATATGCCCAGCTCACCCTTCGACAAATGACACCTCATATGATACTTGCATATCATATATATATATATATATATATATATATATATATATATATATATATATATATATATATATATATATATATATATATATATAAAAATCACCATAACATGACTGGAATATCTTGAAGTAATAAAAGTCCACACTTATGAGAAATGTATATTAAAAATACATAAAAGACTGGAGCTTTCGTCTACTTGATTAGTAGACCTCATCAGCCGTACTGATATTTCCTTTTCAATAAAATATACAAAAAATTTACGAAGTACAGGCAGGACTCTGGAACTGTCTCCAGAAGAGGTAGTTCAACCACGACGATCGGCTCGTCTTTTGGCCAGACATTTGAACGAGGGAATAACATGATTGAGATAGTTTGTTTTGGTTGTTATCTCCCTTGGAGACGGTTCCAGAGTCCTGCCTGTCCTTCGTAACTTTTTTGTATGTTTTTTGAAAAGGAAAAATCAGTTCGGCTGATGAGGTCTACTGATCAAGTACACGAAAGCTCCAGTCTTTTATGTATTTTTAATACACATTTTATATAGTGTGGACTTTTATTACTTCATATCATAATAATAATAATAATATAATAATAATAATAATAATAATAATAATAATAATAATAATAATAATCAGCATTACCATTGCCTACTAAATTAATACCAAATGAATGGCAGATATTCTGTAGTTACAACACTCAGTGCTGAGTCGTTGCGAGTCAAAAAGGAAACAAAAGCCGTGAGTAGTTTCTTAAAACAAGGAAAAATCACCCTTGAACTTTGATGCCAGAAGATGGCGAATACCTCAAGAACCAATAACCATACAACTGATTCGTTCTCACGGAGCTCAAATGTTCTCTTCTGACTCACAACAACTCATATATTTTTACATTTGTAACAAGTTCTGTATAAATAGAAGAAGTTAATAATACAAGTAAATAAATGAAACCAGCACTACAACAGAGTTTTCCCTATTACTGCAATTTGCGAGATGAAACTCTACATACTTGCATGAACAGAATGCGCTCTGGGTAGGGAAATGCCATGGCTCGAACAGTTGGGACCATCACGTCTTCCAGTATTTCAAGGTATTGGTCGGCGTTGAATCTTCCTTGTATTTCTGCCAGCTCACCCAGGGTGTATAAGTTAACCCATCCCCACACGTTACATGTGCTCACAGGAGTATCTTGTATTATTGCGTCGCCATCAGTGCAACTGTCCGTGCGAGGTCGACGCAAATGTTTTCTCATCAGAAAAAAACAACTCTTGCCCAGAAACCTAAGTCTTCGTTGACATACTGCCGGGCAAAATAAAATGAAGGCGCCAGGATGGTGGATGGACTAAATACTGATACTGTAACAGAAGGGAGGAAACATTTTTGGTAGCGGGATGAATTTGTTCAGAAAGTCTTAATAAAACTAACATATTGTTTTTTTTTTAGTGTAATGTGCTTTCATTGAGACTAAGCAATAGTTTGGTTTTGGTCGTATCTTATTATATATCATATTTCATATTAAATGGTTATTGTTTATTTTTCAATCTATTGTGTATCCTTAATTATAGGATGCTGTAATATTTGTCCCTTAATTACGTATACGTTAAAATGTTACTAATATCAGGTTTGGACATCAAATAATATATATATATATATATATATATATATATATATATATATATATATATATATATATATAGCCTTCTTTATTTCTGCATGCTTAATTTGAGTTACGTAAGGTCCTACACGATCTTATGCTAGTTGTCTTTGTAATAATAAGAATTTGGAATGCGGCTGTTATTATAATTATAATTAAAGAGTAGTAGGTATGCTGTTATTTGATAGACAAGGCTTTTATTGGTAGATAGCTAAATCCCATTATTACAAGAGAGCGCCACGAAAACCGAGTTCATTCTTCTGTCGGTAACAGCAAGTAATAATATTATTACGACAAAAGTTGAACAGACGGGTTTTCTCGCCCCCTCATGATGAGAAAATAAACCTACAGAATAGATTAAGTTATATTATTTTCCTTAAAGGAGAAATTAGAGAGAGGGAGCAGAAGTTATAAACGTGTGCTTGAAAGGGTGGGAGTGAAGGTTGGAGGGAAAAATGTTTGGGGAAGATGTGTGGAGGGAAGGCGGTGGCCACGGTGGAGGGGCGGGTTTCATCGTGCGTCTGGAGGCACAGTTCCAGTGTTACCAGATCACATCCAGCCCTTGTGGCTGAAATGTGTTTACTTATATGTGTGGCCGACTGTACCTACCGGGCCTTCCACGTGTTCACTAGCCTCCCCCCAACCTAAAAAATCGTAACTCAAGACCCACACTACTGCAACCCACGGATTACTGTCCTACTCATTTTAATGGTCCTTATTCGAGATATGACATTGCGTTGTGTATACCAATGGTTACTACATAAATGACATTAACTTGATGTTATTGTGCATGACGAGATCGCTATCCTACTATAGCTACTTCGTAACTCTCGGTCAAAGCACACCACAAGAAAACTACCCTCACTCTATATATGCATGCATATCCCCTAGGGGCACTTTCCCTAAACGGACAATGAGAAGAATATACTCAAGTGATTACGATAAGGCTTTTTAGTCAGTCAGCTCTGGATTTCTTGCTTTCAAAGTTGCTTATATCTGAAGGCAACAACTCGTGTTATACCACACACACCACACACACACACACACACACACATATATATATATATATATATATATATATATATATATATATATATATATATATATATATATATATATATACAGACTCAATCTGTCTCTCTCTATCCTTCCCCACATCCTCATCCAGTCGCCATCTTGTCCGCCAGATTCACTCCTCCTCCTCCTCCAGTGAGGTGGGTCTCCTCCAGCGATGAACGTCCTGGCATCATTGAGGCCCCGCCTCCCTCCATCCGTCTCTCGGAGAGACTGAGAGTCTCCGCCCTCTCTGCTCTTCTTCTGTCTTTGAGTCACTCTTCCCTCTCGGTGGTGGTGGAGCTCTCACTCAAGGGGCCGGAGGAGGAGGAGGAGGAGGAGGAGGTTGCCAGCAAACGTACGAACAAACTTGCAATGTTTTTGCTTGCTTGTTTGTTTTTCTAAGAGTCGGGTTGCTCTAATAATAATAATAATGTTAAGTTTACGTCGTTCACTAAATGTCCCTCTATCTGTAAGAAGTCCTCCTCATCCCTTACAAAACTCCCAGGAGGAGGTGCACTGTAGGCATTACTGAAGGTTCTTTGCAACGTCCCTTCCATGGGCCCCTATAGCTGCAACCCCTTCATTCCCTCTACTGCCCCTCCGTTCATATTGTCTCACTTCCATTTTGATATCCTGAACCCTCTCCCAACAATTGATGGGCTGGTTCCCCCCCGACCCCCATCTCTCTCTCTCTCTCTCTCTCTCTCTCTCTCTCTCTCTCTCTCTCTCTGTCTCCTGAATCTATTTGTCTGTAATTTAAGAACTAATTTTGGAGAGAAAACAACCGAAATCCATTTACACAATTCCAGGCCTATAGTCGTTTTTTTCCTCCTGTGTCATTCATTATTGAATATAATATTGGTGAAAAAGTATTTCTCTCTCTCTCTCTCTCTCTCTCTCTCTCTCTCTCTCTCTCTCTCTCTCTCTCTCTCTGAAGAGAATAGAGCGTCATTATTACGCTGAATGGATGTTGATACGATGCTAATGGTGATGAATGATGATTGTGGTGGTGAATGTGATGATGTTGGTGGTGATGACGGTCGTGGTGATGATGAGAGTGATGATTATGATAGTGGTGAGAGTGATGATGATGGTAATGTTGGTGTTGAAGACGATGATGGTGATTCTGATGATGATCGTGGTGGTGATGAGAGTGATGATTATGATGGTAATGGGGGTGGTGGCGAAGAGAGTTATGATGATGATGATGGTGGTGATGAGAGGGACGATGATGATGATTGTGATGATGATGATGGTGGTGATGACGATGGTGGTGATTGTGATGATGATGGTGGTGATGACGATGGTGGTGATTGTGATGATGATGATAATTTTGGTAAATCTTGACAAAAGTAGTAAAATCCACATCACTTTACAGTAAGCCTTGGTAGTAACACTTCTTAGGAAGATGAGCAAGCAGTTAAACATCGAAATTTGCTTTAATTATATATACCATTTTCTACTGATCGCTCACAGTAGGGGCAATAGGAGTGGTGGTGGTGGGGTATGACATGGCATCTCATCTCTCTACCCAGGAGGAGGGCATAAACAGGGGTCGTTTCGCTTACTATGGCTACCTACCCTTCTCTTCTATCCGCTATAACAATTTCATACAAAAATATGAAGAATAAACCCACGAAATCGACGACTCAAGCTTTCAAAAGGGCGAATCACCAACAAAGATGGCGGACAAAGGACAAGCAAAAAATTCCCGCAAAATCACCATTCAAATTTTTGGGATTGCCATCAGTTGGGAATAGTAGTTGTAGCGCGGTCCCCCTTCTCTGTCACGGCTCTCCTCTCGAAAATAGGAGTAGTAATGATGGGACAGGCTCTGGAACGGCTCTTTCAGATCCCAATTCCAAAAATGTGACTGGTGTCTTTTGGGTATTTAAGGTTTGCCTCTTGGGCGCCATCTTTGTTGATGATGCTACGCCTCTGTTGCTCTTTGTAGCGTCCATTTTTGCCTACTACGAGAGAGAAAGAGAGAGAGAGAGAGGTTCACTAAAAGAGGAGAGATAGGGACGTCACTACGAGAACAGTGAGCGAGAGAGAGACTACGAGACAGAGAGACTGATACAGAACGAGAGAGAGGATTACGAGACAGATAGACTGTTATAGAGAGAGAGAGAGATTCTAAAAGAGTGAGAGAGAGAGATGCGTGTCACTAGAGATAGAGACATTCACGATGAGAGTGAGAGAGAGAGAGATTACGAGACAGAGACTGGTAGGAGAGAGAGAGAGAGAGTCACTAGGAGAGTGAGAGAGGGCAGTCACTGGAGTGAGAGATCACTAAAAGCAATGAGAGAGAGAGAGAGAGATCACTAAAAGAAAGTGAGAGAGAGAGAGATAGAGAGAGAGAGAGACGATTGGTAAATACAACTGATACCCGGGTGGGCGGGGAGGGAGGAATCATGACGTCATCACGTAAATTTTGTACCAAAACCGATTGATAGATCTGATGCCCTTCAAAGTTTTAAGTGTTTATTGAAGAAAGATACATGGAGAGTGAGAGAGAGAGAGGGAGAGCTTGGTGATGCTAACTGCCGAGGGCTTAGCAATACCACCACTAGGCCTAGTGTCTGAACGCCTGTGGTATGTTTAACAACAATCACAATAATATACTGAGTAATTATCATAATATATTATCATAATTAATCATTATAGTGATTAATAATTATGCCGATGAAGAGATGAGGAAAGTTGTGAATTTAAGAGAGAGAGAGAGGGAGGGAGGGAGACTTTATGCCTGCTTGCAGTCAGAACCAAAACCACCACCACCACAACCATTTCCTCCTCCTCCCCCACCAATTTCCTGCTCCTCCTCCTAAGATACAACTTGGGTTAATTAGAAATATGCAAAATCGTTGCCTTCAGTTAATTACATCATATGATACCTTTTGACAGCTTTATTAAACTAATACTTCAATACAGTAAGGAAATACAGGAATGACTCGCAATGCACAGCTCTCTCTTTCTTGGCGCCATTTAGAGATCTGTCTAACTTTGGGAGATAAAATTCGGATTCCAATTGTTCTTCCATTCTCCTACGTGAAAGCAATTAAACATTTTGCTGTAGAGTCAATACCTGAAGGTTTTCCAGTATGAGATACAGTTGACATTTATGATCATATATTCATGCATTAGACCGTTATACGCCTAGTAGTGTCAGTTGTGTTACTGCTGTAGTAACGGATTTTTTAAATGGCTCAGAACTTCCTTCTTGTTCTATTCCAGCCTTTATGTTCCATTCCTTTCCTTCTACTTCTCATTGTCAATGTTTCCTTGTAAGGTTTTCATTTCGTATTTCCAGGTTTTAAATCTTACGCATTTCATTGGTGGCTTCTTCCTGTCCTGAGAGAGAGAGAGAGAGAGAGAGAGAGAGAGAGAGGAGAGAGAGAGAGGGCTAACTGTGTACGTGATTCCATATGCTTTTTATTTATTTTTTTGTAGCCCGGGCACGAAGACGTAAGAAAAAAAGAAAAAAAATTATTTTAGAAGTTTGTGAAAGGAAGAAGTTTGTGTCTCGTGAGACGAGATGGTTGATCGAGATATGTTGATTTAGCGAGATATTTACTGGGGTGGTTTTGATTAACCAAATGTTGGTTATTATATCAATAAACCTGGAGAATAAACGTGGTTGGTTTATTTATATATCATCATGGGTCAATTATTGACATTATTTTAGGCATTGTAGTGAGAAGGAAATTTTTAAAAATCATTTTTCCATTATTCCCATCCACCAGAAACCACTTCCTCAACAGTCCTTCGTGAAACCATTTTGTTATTTAGGTGACAATAATGCAAAGAAAATAGCCAGCTAAGTATATTACCTGCCTGTCTACTATGCAGTTATATACAGGCAGCAGCTAATACTGTGAAAAAGCTTCCAGCTAAGCTATGCCTTTCATCCATCCATGATTCAGCAATGAAGCAATAAAATCGCACTAGGCCTATATCTGGTTCTGCTATGTATAATATAATCACTTTTTTGGACTTAGTCCTGTCACCCACATTTCTCGCCCAGTTCTTTCTTCATGGCGTTATATACTAACTTACATTTCTTCTCATATATATATATATATATATATATATATATATATATATATATATATATATATATATATATATATATATATCATTATGATAGAGAGAGAGAGAGAGAGAGAGAGTCCAGCACTAGTAGGCTACTAACAAAATCTTGCCTTCACAGAGGCCTTTTATGCTTCCTCAACGTGAATATATAATTATATTATTATTATTATATATCTCACCGCAGGGTTTTAGACGTTGATTAGGTGGGATATGGGCTCCCCAACCCCCCCCCCCCCGACCCCCCCCCCAAAAAAAAAGGTTTGGGAACCCACTATACAGACGTAATGTGCAGTACATTTTTCAAGCTCATTTTTGGAAATTTATCATTTTGTTCTTTTGCTCGTTTTGTGTATTGTTGTATATGCATATATTTATATATATATATATATATATATATATATATATATATATATATATATATATATATATATAATCAATGCATCCGTCGTATCTAACCATAGGCTCAGGTTCGAATTCTTGTAGGACTAGATGTCATATATGATTCCCCTTGGGAAAGAATAATTTCCCGAGGTTGTTATTTGCTTTTATACAGCAATCTTTTTCTCAAGCGTAAAATTTCGCCAAACCAGTTATATAGCCTATATCCATATATATATATATATATATATATATATATATATATATATATATATATATATATATATATATATATATAAATATATATATATATATATATATATATATATATATATTGCATATTTCTTGTAAAATAAATTGGAATCTGTCTATTTGTGTTTTATTGTTCTATTTAATTTGAAACTAATGACTACTTGAAACTCACAAGTTTGTTATACTTCCAGGGAGGGTTCGTATTCAGCGAGGGAAAGATGAGACAAAAAGAGGTTGAGAGAAACAGTTCGAAGAATACATGAGAAAACAGATGTTAGAAGATTGAGAGAAAGAAGAATCAACTGAAAACCAAAGAGAAATTATACACATTCTTTGAGAATCAGGGTAGACTGGAGTACTTCTAGACCACGGACACCTGTTTATGTAGAATCTATTACTCCTGCTGGTTCATGAAAAAAAAAAATGTTATTATACAATTTACAAACCCACCCTTGTATTTTTCAAATTTTCCACTGGGAAAAAAGCCAAGTATTTCAGGCATGGGGAAACTAACAAAGATTTGTGATTCTGGGAGGGAGGAGATGTAGCTAATAGTTATCAGTTTCACTCTTTGGTGAACATTATTCTTTTGATTTGCTGTTTGCATTTACGGCTCTGGGAATTTAACCACAACAACTCCCCCCCCTAACCCAAAGCAAAGTTTGCTGAGCTGAACGACATAATAGGAAAAAGATCAAAGAGCCGTCTCAGATGTGTGTCCAAGCAATAAATCCCCGTAGGGGGGTAGTGCCGTCAACGCACCGCTCGTGCGGTGTACTGTAGGCATTACTCAAGGTTCTTTGCAGCGTCCCCCTTCGGCCCCTAGCTGCAACTACTTTCATTCCTTTTACTGTACCTCCGTTCATATCATCTTTCTTCCATCTTACTTCCACCTTTTCTTAACATTGATTCGTTGAGCAACTGCTTTGATCTGCTGATTGTGCTACAGCAAGATTTTCACTGATGAATTGTACCTATTTCATAGAGGCATCCCAGAAAGATATCAGCATCAATTTGAAGAGTTCATAAACTAAAAATGTTTTTATTAGAAAATTTTAAGAACTCTTGGAGGAGCTGAACTTTTACACTTTTTTTCCACTCAGGGTAATTTTTGTCAGCAATTCATAACCTTTGACACAATGAGGATAGCGTGTCGTCTTGGCTTCACACTACATTCATTTCTATGATGTGCAATGGGTGCCCGCACATAGGGGCAAGAGGGGGCATTTGTCCCTTGCTGAATCCTGCAAAATATTTATACAGTTTTACGTTTTTTACATTGCCTCGCCTCACCAGAAATTGAAATGTTTTAGTTAGCTAAAAGTAGCAGCCATTTTACTCCCACTTTTACGAATTGGGGATCGGCATTTCTGTTTCTTCCCCAAAGGTGGGGGTATAAGCCGTTAAAGCTAGAGACCTAGTGTAGGATAAGAAGGGCAGTCATAAGGGTTACTATGGGCTGCTGGGTAGGCCTTAGGTAGTCCTAGCTTAAGACCTCTTTTCCCACAACTCTGCGCTGGCTGTTTTGCATCTATCCAGACAATGCTGCTGCCCTGCTTGAACCGAGGACCCCGCGAATGCCCTAACTCGCTCTCAGTTGCCCCTAGGTCTTATTGCGGTGAGACGTGTCCGCAGCAGACTCGTTTCAGCCCCCTTTGTTCCTCATCGCTATAGGTGGAGCCCTCAACAAACCTCAAGCTACATGCACAACCCAACTAAGGCACGTCTCGAAGTTGCAACTTTCAACCAGCTCCTATTTCTCTCTCCAAGACGAATCTTGCTACTCTCACTCTCAAATTTCTAACATCCTTTTACCAACCCTCATAAGCACGTGCCACCCCTGTGACTTGTCCTAGATCAACGAAGATCTTCAGTGAGCTATTCTATTTAAGAACTAGATTTCTCCCATCCATTCAGCATTGTGTGTATTCAAGGATAAATTCCCTCCATAGTACATTAGTCAATAATGTTGTGCGAGAAGTCTTTGTTTTTATGTTGTGTGTAATTTGGATTTCATTTCCAGATTTCCAACTGCCGACTCCGTGCATCCCTGCCTCCTTACCAGCGCTAAATAACCTGAGAAGATATCATCAATTTGGAAACCAGCTTTGCAGATCGTGAATTCGGTCATTCACTCATATTTTTGGAAATGATAGAGTAAATTAAGAGTACTCTGTGCCTTTTCCCACGTGGCTTATCTGCCGTTCAGTTGTCTCAGGCTGTTCAATGTTTTTCTTGTAAATAAACTAAATTTAGATCTAACTGGCTGAGTTTTTCGATGGCGACCTTAAAGCATTTAAACAGTTATATAAGGTAAGTCGAAGCGCTCCATTTTTTCCTCCTTATCTTACGTGTGTGCATTGTGCTGGACTTTTTCAGCAAGGCATAAAATTTTCAATCCCAAACCTCCAGCCAAGATATATATATATATATATATATATATATATATATATATATATATATATATATATATATCTATATATATATATTATATATATTGTGAAG